>NC_137811.1:15690600-15738100 GCF_963921795.1 Nannobrachium achirus | reverse complement strand
GGGGAGAGGCCCTGGGCCTGGAGGGCCTGGTAACATTTACATCAAATATCTAAATATTGAATCAAGCAAATTAAAAACTGTTCAGGGTGTTCATAAAAGCCTGATTAGACAATAAAATTACCAAAAGTTTTTTTGAAAGTGAAATATCCCTTTAACATGACTCTAATAGACCCCCAGGCAGGGTTATAATATGGAAATATGCCTTCCCTGTGTATTTGGTTTCTTCCTGAAAGCCTCTGAGTCAAAAGGCCCAATTGAAATACACCGCTTTAATGACATCATAAAAGCATCCACTCCCCTTTTTTACCATACAGCAACAGTGTGGGTGTGGCTAACTTCAGCTGGGTCACGACCTGTGACCTAAAAACCAGGTATACTTAATGAACAGGTGAGTGTGGCCACATAAAAAGGTTATCATGAGACTGACACAATATGTCCATATATGGGCATTCCATCAGGTTGCATATACAAACTTTAAAGGGAATCGTAGCCAGTCAGGAGGGAATATGGGAAATGGGACAGATCCATGTTGATGACATGACTTTATAGATACTGTGTACCACTTTGTGCGATTTTAGGCCAAAATGTGTAGGAGCAGTTTCCACAATGAGTTTTGCAAAAATCGTTCTGATGGTGGCGCTAGAAGAGGGCCATGTGAGAAATGAGGGAGTGATTGGAGTGGAGGTTGTGAGTTGCCATCCAAGGAGTGTGTGTGCAAAGTTTGGCATGGATAAGGGCGACAGTGGCGGAGAGTAGGGCAAAAGTGTGACATGACGGACAGACAGACTGACTGACTGACTGACAGACAGACAGCCGGTGGAGGTTTTGACAGTAACTGCGACCGCAAACAATGTGGATCCTGTGGTCAGCCCGTGAGCTATGACATCATTCATCTATGACATCAGTCACCTATGACATATGCAGATTATGCACACATACAATGCACTGATATGAAGAATAACATTTACTTTGTAATTTGTATTTTTATAAACTCCCACTTGGTCCAACTGTTTGCTGGATTAGCATCATCAGACAGAAAGACAACCCTCTCTTGCAGAACCACACCATGAGAACATTGAGACGTCATCATTGGATCGGAATGACGTAACACTGCGACATCACTCATTGTCCTTTTCTCAGGGTTTTCGGCCTCCCTGCTTCATTCGATAGCGACAGTGCGAGAGAGACAGTTGGGCTGCGCAGAGAGCAGTGGAATGACACACGGTAAACACCAGGGACGCGCTGAGGAAGGCATTTTGCACCCATATGTGGTATGCCCTCCAGACCATTCGGCTATCGGGTTACATCGCATCATTCGTTCACTGTCAGAAGAGAACTTGGACTCTGGTAGCCAGGTCCGACAGCAGGTTGGCTAGCTGCTGTGACGCTGCCACGTTCCGCCGCTAGCTAACCGCTGTATATGTATTTAGGCGGGACAGGACCATCATCATTTGTACGTCACATCGGTATATATATATACGTAGCTAACACAAGCTACCAAACGGCTCGCCAATGGAAGAACTAGACCAATGGATCGAGCAGCTGAACGAGTGCAGGCAGCTGACGGAGAGCCAAGTCAGGGCGCTCTGCGAGAAGGCCAAGGAGATCCTGAGCAAGGAGTCCAACGTCCAGGAGGTGCGCTGCCCCGTGACCGTGTGCGGCGACGTCCACGGCCAGTTCCACGACCTGATGGAGCTGTTCAAGATCGGCGGGAAGTCCCCCGACACCAACTACCTGTTCATGGGCGACTACGTGGACCGCGGCCACTACTCGGTGGAGACGGTCACGCTGCTCGTGGCGCTGAAGGTGCGCTTCCCCGAGCGCATCACCATCCTGCGCGGCAACCACGAGTCGCGGCAGATCACGCAGGTGTACGGCTTCTACGACGAGTGCCTGCGCAAGTACGGCAACACCAACGTCTGGCGCTACTTCACCGACCTGTTCGACTACCTGCCGCTCACGGCGCTGGTGGACGGCCAGATCTTCTGCCTCCACGGCGGCCTGTCGCCCGCCGTGGACACGCTGGACCAGATCCGGGCGCTGGACCGCCTGCAGGAGGTGCCGCACGAGGGCCCCATGTGCGACCTGCTGTGGTCCGACCCCGACGACTCGGGCGGCTGGGGGACGTCCCCGCGCGGCGCCGGCTACACCTTCGGCCAGGACATCTCGGAGACGTTCAACCATGCCAACGGCCTCACCATGGTGTCGCGCGCCCACCAGCTGGTCATGGAGGGCTACAACTGGGGCCACGACCGCAACGTGGTCACCGTCTTCAGCGCGCCCAACTACTGCTACCGCTGCGGCAACCAGGCCGCCATCATGGAGCTGGACGACAGCCTCCGGCACACGTTCGTCCAGTTCGACCCCGCCCCGCGCCAGGGCGAGCCCCAGGTGACCCGGCGCACCCCCGACTACTTTCTGTGAGTTTGACCCGTCGAGTGTTCGCGAGGCGACAGCCGACCTCTCTCCTCTCGCATTCTCCTATCGTGGGGAAAAAGACGTTTTGGCATCGGACTCATCTCGTCTTCTCCTATTGGGGGAACAAGAAGTTTTGGCATCGGACTTGGTGGTTTGCGAGATTAGTTCTGGACAGACAGAAAGACAATCTTACAGACGGATTAGCCTCCGTTTCTTAAGAAACGACGTCCTCTCCAGTCGTGTGTTTTGAAATTACAGTATATATTGACGTAATGCTGTGCTTGTGGAGATGAAAAAAGAAACAAAAGCTTTAATATATGCCTTTTCCATTCTTTTTTAAATAGATTTGTCAAGAAGCGTTTGTCAGCTAATCTATAGCTACCAATGTGGACCAGATATGTGAACATATTATGATCCGTTATGGCATGCATGCATGCTCTCTCATACGTCTGTCTGGCTTTGTGTGTCCCTATGTCCGTAGTACGAGAGTGACGTCACACAAGACTAACGTCATAGAAAGTATGCAGAAACCGACGTCACCAGAGCTGATGTCACGGACAGAACGGGCCATACAAGGAGATATGCACTTGTGTCGTGTTTGATACTGTGCTAAGTGAGCACCGCTCACTTCGCACAGGTGCTATTTTTTTTATTTTATGAAGTGGCTCTGCATGCGTCTAGAGGTCGGTGTGTCTGCGGTTAATCTTGCAAACCGCCGGCCCGCTCAGCACCAAATATTTTGTGCGTGTGATGTGCGAAAATCGGAGCAAAATAGGGAGTATCATAAAGAAATAAATGATCAATTCAAATGCCAGTTTAAGGTGTTTTCAAGAATCACAAAATATGCAAATGTACAAGTTCACAACGCATCGCGATGTGATGTGAGGTGAGCTTGTAGATTATGTTGACCATTTTTTGCTATTTCTCTCTTTTCTTTCTTCTTTTTTTAAAGCCATTTCGCAATAAGGGGGGCCACAGTCAGAGGTTATGGATATGTGCAGGTCATTGGCATGGAATAAGTTAGGAAACTCCTTTCTTAAAGTAGTACAGCTGTTAGCAACCACAATACTTTCATTTGAATAAAGAGACAATAGGACACTGTCCTGGTGACAAAAACAAAACTACACAAAAAACAAACAAACTAGGACAGTTGTTCTCAAGGTGGATTTCAGGGTCTCTGCGTACCTTTACGGAGGTCTAAATCAGTAGTTCTCAAACTTTTTGGGCATACCCCCTTTTCCTGATTGTTGAATAAGTATCCCTTTTAATCAACAACAGCATTTTGAGTAGAAAATCAAGTCAGTTTTAATGTCAATATGTTACCAATAAAAAAAAAATCGCACCTGTGCGAAGTGAGCGGTGCAAACTAAT
The DNA here is from genome assembly GCF_963921795.1 of Nannobrachium achirus. NCBI lineage: Eukaryota > Metazoa > Chordata > Actinopteri > Myctophiformes > Myctophidae > Nannobrachium > Nannobrachium achirus. Next base: position 15,734,311 of record NC_137811.1, on the reverse strand, counting down.
TCCTGCAAGGGCGCCTGCGCGAATCAGTGTTGATAGGCATGCATGGCAATATTCTTTGTGTTGTGTATGATGTCAGTCTGGAGGTCTGCTCAGACTATATAAGGTTTTTGTGTGTCCTGACCTTTACACCAGCTCAAAACGAACACCAACCAGGATTCGAAACAGCAATCATAGACTACAGGGTTTAATGTAGCGTGGTCGCTGTCTTGAATCTTGGGTGGGGGTCGATTTGCGCCAGAAAGTTCCAGGATATGCGGTTGGGCAAACAAAACAGACAGAGGGCAGAACGGAGAGGGGATCAGACAGACAGAAAGATGGAAGGACCTTTCCTGAACTTTAAACCGGCACAAATCTTTCCTAAACTTTAAACTGGCAGAGTGAACAACACACAGGATTCAAAACAGTAATCATAGCCTGCAAGGGTAATGTAGCGTGGTTGCTGTTTCGAATCCTGTGTGGTGTTCAATCTGTTAGTTTAAGGTTTAGGAGAGATCCAGGATATGAAACAACCTGGCCATTACGCCTGGACCTTTCATGAACTTTAAACCGGTCTCAAGTGCAAGTGTAATGGCCAAGACAGATCTAAATTAACATGAACAACACAGCATTTGATTGGTCTGTTCTGTTTGGCTAACACATGTCGTCATGAGTAGAACGGTTTCTGATTGGTCGATTCTAATGTTTAGTTACTCAACTAGCCAATCGATGAAGAATGAAAGAATCGTCCCGTGCTAATATGTTTTAACTAGATAAACCGAAAGTGAAATATAGGAGCGGTTTGCACCGCTCAAAAATAGCCAATTTTCTATCCAGTAATAGTTGTGCTAGTCAAAATTCTTATTTTGGTTTAAAGCTTTACAGAGCAGCACGTTCACTTTTGTCAATGTTTTATCATTAAACATAACAGTAGAATAAATGTTTCCATTGTCCATTCTCTCAAGTACCCCCTGTAGTACTCTTTCCCATGTTTGAACTTGGGAAATTGCAAGTGTGGTTTCCGCTCTTGTATTTTCCCATTCAAGTCAACAGGGTTATTTTTATAAAGTAACTTTTAGCCAATGAGGAAACAGCAAAAATGTCATGTGAAGCTCGACCAATCCTCTGGTGGTTACGGAGTAACATTTAACCAACGACGAAGCAACAAAAACTGCTTTGATGTTGTGGGCATACGTAAAAAAAAGAAGAAAAAAAAAGCAGCTTTTAGCAAATGAGGAAGCTGCATAAAAGTGATGTCACGAAAATGCTGGTTCCTCATTGGCTAAAAAACTCGAGCTGATAACAATAATGTGTTGCCCTTCAGACAAACAAATTAATTAAATGAATATCAACATGTTTCAAAAGGATTTAAATTAATCAAATAAATATATGTAAAACATTAAGTGGTAGTGTAAATAGCAAATCCCCAAGCTTGTAGATCTGGTATTTTCACTGGTTTGGGTCCTGGGCAAACGTCTGATTTCTTTTTTGGGTCTTGAGCGAAAACGTTTGTGTACCACTGGTTTGTGACATATCTGTGACGCATGGCTCCAGATTAGGTCAAGGTTTCAGCCTGAACATCAAATTGAAGTAAGTATAAACATATAAATATATATTAGTGGAGGTACTTCTGTGATCTCCTGCCAGCGTGCATATAAAGTTGTACCGCTTCCAGCAGTTGTCGAGATTAGCTCTGGACACACGCAAAAACAAAAGAGAACTCTGACTCTCTTTCCTTTGTTTCCTCTATAAAAAAAAAAAACGTTTTCCATACACCTGCAGGGCTGGCTCGAGTCCCTGTGGTTTTCCCCCCCTAAAAGCGGAGGGACTGAGCAGGTGTATGGAAAAACGCGGCACCGAGAGCTTGTAGATCTGCTATTTTTGAAAAATCGTGAAAGTTTGTGCAAGTCTTTGAATATTGACCCGATTCCATAAGTGTCTTCAAAAGGTTTTTTGAAAAACCTATGCACCCCCAAAATGATATGTATTTGGCCACGGACCCCAATCTCAAAATATTCAGTTCCAGGGACCCCTCAGAAGCAAGATTTGAGTTACAAATGTTTGCTTAAAAAATACATATATTCAAAGATTTTCACACGTTTTCACAACTTTAAAAAAATAGCAGATGTACAAGCTCGCAGCGCGGCACTCTGTTATTTTGCAATAGCTAAAGTATAAAATAATTAAGGCCCCACCACCTTGGGCCCTAGTAACTCAGACCCATATGTGGAGACACAGAGCCCCCCCAGATACCACACAGGTACCTGGGTTAGGAAGCTCAAAAGAAGAGCCGTTTGGCAGTTGGCACATAACATTTTTCATGGGCACAAACCACTTACTCAGCAAACTGTTGTTGTCGGGTGGAAACCTTGTATTCCCAAAACCGTTTGTTTTGTATTTATCTTTATCTTTTTAAAAGATTTAACATAGTGAAAACAGACAATCTACAAGCACACAACGCCTCGCAGTGCGAGGCGTTGTGTGCTTGTAGATCTGCTGGTTTCACTACTTTTGTGCGACAATCTTGTATGATGAAGCAGGGCTTTGGAGATACAGGGTTTCTGCCCGACAGTGACAGTTGCTAATCAAAGACAGCAGGGGAGGGGGGCAACAGGGGGATTTGGGCAGTGGTGGAAAGTAATTAAGTACATTTACTCAAGTACTGTACTCAATCAAGTACATTTTTTTCTTTACTGGAGTATTTCCAATTTTCAGTATTTTTACTCCACTACAACTCTTTTACTCCACTACAGATTTATTGGGGTCCTTCCTATGTTCCCCAGGGTCTATGTTCCCCACCCACCCTGCCCACAAAAAGGTTCTGTTCCCCACCCACCCTGCCCACAAACAGGTTCTACGTTCCCCGCTCAACCAAGAAAAGGATCTACTGTATGTTCCCCACCAAACAAATTAAGTATTATGTTCCCCAACTCAAATGCAGGAAATGGTGGGACATCTGGGCAGTAAGAAAATGTGGGCAATCCTAATTTAGGTGCCCAGTTGCCCACATGTCCCTATAGTGCCCAGATGTCTCCACCCCTAAGTGCCCACTCGTCCAAATGCCCACATGTCGCTAGTGCCCAGATGTCCAGGTGCCCACTCGTCCAGATGCCCAGTCATAACAAAAGTATGGTGTCCAGATACCCTCGTCCCCCCTGTCCCACTAGTATTCGTAATTTCTCCCTATTATTGTGTGTTTTGAGTTGTTATAAGAAATTTATGTTTCCTGCATTTTTGGATGAGTGGGGAACATAGAACCCCTTTTAAGTTGAGCGGGGAACATAGAACCTTTTTTTGTGGTAATAAGTGGGAAACATGGAACCTGGGGAACATAGGACCTTTTTTGGGTAAGTGGGGAACATAGAACCTTTTTTGTGGGGGTAAGTGGGGAACATAGAACCTGGGGAATATACGGTCCCGATTTATTATCCTTTTATCCACAACGATTATTTGAAAATGTTAGTAGTTACTTAGATATAGATTATTATTACAAAACATTAACCACTTCAGCCATATACATTTCGGGATGCAACACATTGTACATCTGCTAGTTTCAAATGTGTATAGGTTTGAAAACTTGTGATATGGGACATTCTGCATAATGAGTACTTTCTAATGTTGGTACTTTAAAGGGGAAGACCACCCATTTTCAATATTGAACTATGCCATTAATGTACCTTAGAGGAGTTGTGTGGGGAAAAAAAAGTTCTCCCTCTTCTGTGTTGCCTAGAACTGGAGGATTGATTTTGGGGTTTGTATTGTAAAGTACAACGGTGTCATCAAGTTGTGATTTGCAATACAAACCCCAAAAATCAATCCTCCAGTTCTAGGCAACACAGAAGAGGGGGAACCTTTTTTTATTTACTCCTCTAAGGTATATTAATGACATACCGGTAGTTCAATATTGAACATGGGTGGTCTTCCCCTTTAAGTATTTGAATTCTGGACTTTTACTTCTAACAGAGTATGTCATATTGCAGTATAGATATTTGTGCTTAAGTAAAAGAAAGAGTACTTCTTTTCACCACTGCAGGGGAGAGAGAAGGGTGGCAACAGAGGGGTTTGGGGAGAGAAAGCGAGGGCCAGGGTCAAGGCAAGGCAAACAGGGGAGGGTCTGCCCCTCTCTGGTTTGATCATGACCATGACACTCTCTCTGATCTTAAACCTTCAAGTCACATTCAAGAACATCTGCTAAAATGCCCACATTGTAAACTATGAAATATCTGTTTATTAGTTACATTGGAGTTAGGCTTAGTTTAACCTATCTATAGGTTTGTTGGGTTTAGTCTAGTTGAGTTCAGATCATATATAAAAGTGTTGCAGCGAAAAGTGAGAGACTAAACTGAGTCTGTCTCCCAGAACTCTTCAGACCTCTGTATGTTTGTGTCAGTGTTGTGTGTCGGCGGAGTGCGTGTGTGTGTGTGTGTGTGTGTGTGTGTGTGTGTGTGTAGCCTACGTATCAGATGTCACAGGAGTATTCCAAACGTTGGCACAGGCTCACACACAAATTCAAACCCGATGCTCTCTCTCTCGCTCGCTCTCACTTTCTCTCTCCTCCTCGCTCCGTTTCGCTCCCTCCTAAAAAAAATATTTACAGTCAGTTGGCAGGAGGGAAGAGGAGATGAGGAGAGGAACCTTAAAGACTTGACCACTACAGTACATTATATATTGATCGAGGTCCCCCAGGGCTCTAGAATAGGGATGCTAGTATTTCCCTCTATACCTATCTTTTTTTCCCCCTTCTTTTTCATTTCAAGGACTCCCAGTTTGACATGCATTAGGCCGCGGACCCCCATTTCACATTAACTCAGTCGGTGCCATATTTAAAGTGGGATGACCTCTTATATTGCCGGTTCGCCAACAAAGGGTTAAAAAAATAGTGTGCACGCTGGTGCACACATTCGTGCACAGATCATGCACTATGCATGTGCATGCTTTTCACAGCTTTCAAACAAAAAAATCCGCTTGGAAATCCGTTCAGGCATTCAGGAGAAAGGAGCCCTTATGTTTTCTTCAAATGTAAACAAACATGGCTGCCATGTTTGAAAGATGGGGTTGGTATGGGGGTTAAACATGCAATTTCGCGATCGCGATCATGCCTAGTACACTGTTGGAGGTCCAAAAAATGTTTTTCAAAACATTTTTTTTCAATTTTTTTTATTTTTTATTATTATTTTTTTTTTTTTAAAAGACGTTCAGAAGACGTCTGGCAGGGAGGTCCATAGTGAAAAAGACGTTTTAAAGACGTTTTTATCATAGAAACATATTTTTTGGCAGGGTATGAGTTAAAATGTGTTAATGCAAATCTGAGAGTGTGCAAATGGAACCAAATGGACAAGTAAGGGTCCATTTGGTTCCATGTGTACACTCTCAGAGTTGCAGACCTGAGTAACATAATTGTAAGGGTCCATTGATTGATTGAATATTTTAGACAAAAATTAAGAACTGTACAGGTATAGTCAAAACAAAACAAAAAGTAGTACAGTACAAGTACAGTTAAACACCCTGCCTAAAAGGAACATCCCATAATAATGTTTTCGTTGGAGGTCCATTTGAGAGACTGTCCCAGAATAGGGATGCGTAGTTAAAGGAAGTTGACTCCTCTCCGTTCTGGGGTCAACATGGCCTGTGACCGTGTCGAGACCCCCCTAACCCTATACCCAAGAGTCCGGCCGGCGGGGGGCCCACTCGTGGCACGAGGACTGATTTGAAAGGGTCCCATAGCTTCCTTCCTAAAATGTATTGTTTACAGCCCACCAGTACCATGTGAAACACTCTTCTGAGTGTTTTGTATTCATCAGTGAAATTTGTAAAGATGCTAGCTGTAACCACTTGTTACGTGTCGTTTCATGCTCAAGATCTTGCGCAGGTTTTCCTTTGGATATATCCGCTTATTCATATCGGGAGATTCCTCCCTTTTGAAAGATAGAACTCCTTCTACACAGTGGAATGGGTCCAAGCTTAAGTCTCGAACACACTGTACGATTTGGAAGTGTCGCAGACTAATCTGATTGTAAAAAAAAAAAATCACACTATATGAATCTCTTTTTTGAAATGGGCTGTCAAATATCATTGTGGTTTTCACACTATAAGATTGATCGCTGACAAGGGATCACCCACTGCCAGATAATTCACCAGGATGCGATCCCCGATACATAGCCAACATAACATTTGTTTTTATTCTAATTGTTGTGCACGAGAACGATCAGGGCGCAAATTATTTCCCGTATCTCTCTGCATGCACGCTCGCACACACACACACACACACACACACACACACACACACACACACACACACACACACACACACACACACACACACACACACACACACACACACACACACACACACACACACACACACACACACACACACACACACACACACACACACACACACACAGATAGAGAGAGCGCACATGTTTTATATTACTACGAAAGAGCATTTATAATATATATTATAAATAATATATATTATGAAACAGACTATTATTTAACAGCAATATTAGGCTACTACAGATAAGACACCTGAAGTTACCCTCGGAATATAGGTCTATATCTATATCTATGGCTGTAACACAGTTCTTCTCGGGGTGTGCTCGCAACCTCTTTCATACTGTAACTGTATGATGTCCAGTCTGTGTCTGTGGCAGAGCCACATATCAAACCTGCTAGATATCTAGAAACGCTCCGGAAGGGATTGCAGAGCGCTATTATCGCAGCCAGATCTTCTCTCGGTGCCGTTCACACACAACGAGCAAAACCTCGGCAAGCAAAGGCCGGTCTTGCGGCAGATCGTCGGTTTTGTCGGCGAGTGCCAAAAATGGTCAGCGACAGCATAATTGGAGCAAGAAATTTTTAATTGTGCAGTGTGTACAAGCGGGGAAAAGAGGGTGTGTTCATTATCACGAGAACTATAACATTGTAACTTTTTTAGTATGAGCCAATAGGGGCAAGGGATCAACGTCATCAGACTCCCTTGTTTGGACTTGGGTGTGATTTTCAAACATTTTGTACTTTTACTTTTGGTTCATTTTGATGCCAACACTGTCATACTTTTACTCATGTACATTTAGAATCCCGGACTTTAACTTGTAACAGAGTATTTCTATATTGCAGTATTGATACTTTTACTTAAAGGAGCTATAGTCAACTTTTTCATTGTAGGGCCGACACTTTGTTTACATCCTAGTCTATAGACTAGAATGTAAACAAAGTGTCGATCTGACAATGGCCAAAATTATTATTTTATCATTATTTTACGCGTTTTGTGGTCATTTTTGAATAGAAACACATATATGAAGCTTATTTTTTTATAAAATATTTTCGAAACATTATTTTTATTTTAGCATCCGTTTTTCAAGAAAAAGTTGACTATAGCTCCTTTAAGTAAAACATTTGAGTAATTTTCCACCACTTGTGTGTCTCAAAGAATTGGCCTCGTAAATATCCAGCGGAGCTTCCTTGCCACCTGAGTGGACCCCGGCCAAGGTAAATGTAAAGAAGGTCTGGACACCCCCACACTACCCTGAGCAGGTCAACACACTGGCTGCTGGTTTACAGACTGTCTGTCTGGACCAATACCAGGAGTCCTCTTTTAATGGCCAGGTGAGCACGCGCACACACACACACACACACACACACACACACACACACACACACACACACACACACACACACACACACACACACACACACACACACACACACACACACACACACACACACACACACACACACACACACACACACACACACACACACACACACACACACACACACACACACACACACACACAGTACTGTTATACTGGACTCACTGACCTGTGTGTGTGTGTGTGTGTGTGTGTGTGTGTGTGTGTGTGTTGGTGCATTAATTCACCTACAGTCACTTGAGGTCAGTCAACATGAACATGAGAGAGGGGGAGACGGAAGGAAAGAAAGAGAGAGAGAAGCGAGAGAACAAGACTGAACTGAAAGACAAGCTGCACCTACACATAGTGGTGTGTGTGTGTGTGTGTGTGTGTGTGTGTGTGTGTGTGTGTGTGTGTGTGTGTGTGTGTGTGAGTGTGTGCGTGCGTGCCCTTCTACAGTCTATGGTGCGTGCGCGTGGCGCGCATGTATGTGTGCGTGATAACCATTAGTCTTGTCAGACCCACATGACTCACAGAATCTTTCTCTCACACACATGCATACTCACTCACTCACTCACACACACACGCACGCACGCATGCACACACACATCCACACACACACAGGGCATCTATTTGTGGAGGCTGTCTCTGTGACGGCAGCAGAGCCACAATAGAAAGGACAGATAAGAGAGGAGGAGGAGGAACTCAGTGAACGGGAATCGAACCGCTGACCTTCCCGTTTAGGAGAGAAGGGTCACCAGGGTCACTCTGACCTCCTTCCTCACAGCCACATCACACGCAACGTCATGTGACACTGGTCGGGTCGGGACGGGGATTCATACTACATACCTCGCCCGTCTGGGTCACTATCACCCTGCCTTGCACAAGGGCAAAGACAATAGACCTACGTTTTTCAAGCTTATTTTTAAGCACTACAACAGGGGTCTTCAACAGGGGGTCCGAGACCCCTTAGAGGGGCCTCAGAGTTACTACAGGGGGTCTTATAAATCTTCCAATCCTTTTTATATTAACAACTTGAACCCTAGTGTCCATATTCTGAGAACTGTAGACAAAAATAGCAGCTATGTTTGGCAAAGTGGTTTGTTGTAGAGGGGGGAAAGAGCAGACTAAGTACAGAGTGAAAGGTCAAGTTTATTAAGCATTGACGGTTCAAGTGGTTAAATATCTGAAAACACAAATTGACATGAATCCAAAATATACTGATGATTGTGCTGTCAAACAATGAAACTATATGGAATCTATGAACAGGTTGTGGGGGTCCCTGCTTCATCTCTCTCTCTCAACTAAGGGGTCCTTGGCCTGAAAACGTTGAAGACCCCTGCACTACAAAACACGACTTATTTTTATCTGCGAGTGTCACAATGGCACAGGAAGTGTACCAGACATGTATGTATGCATTTTAAAGTTAATGTATCAAGATTGTATTGATTGATTTTAGAAAATGTTGGCCTATAATGATAAGGGCCAAGATATGGACATCAGGTTGAAAGGTGTTAAGTCTGGGTTTTATAAAAAAAAAACTATATTAAAATCCCCTTTAAAGAGGTCATCGTTGCTGTCAGGGAGAAACCACTATACGTATCTCCATGTTTAAACTTTAAATGGCCTACTTCATCATTCAAGAGTGTCGCACTAAAGTAGTGAACATAGCCGTTCCCAACTTGTAGATCAGCTATTTTAATTATTAAAATATAGATATATATATATATATATATAATAAAATAAAATAAAACATATATGGGCATGTTAAGTTTGTGACGCCCACCGTCCACCTTTTTAGTGAAGTCCACTCTCAACCCAGCAGGCCAATTCTAACATCTAATGTCTGTCTGTCTGATGTCTGTCTGTAATCTGACGTCTCGGACTGGCCTGGACACGGAACACCATTTATGGGCATGCAAAAGAGCAAGACAGACAGAGATAGGAGATCTCCATGTACATGAAAGGGATACAGACAGACAGATACAACGGGTATTGCACAACTGGATGTCAATGATGACTATTACTGCCCAACGGGCACCAGTCTAGTAGGTATTAACAGTAGCTTGGGACAAAACAGGTTCTTTATTTCCACCTCCCGAAAGGTTTTTGAACATACAAGCTTTCATTTGACTTAATCCATTTAGACCTGAATGCAAATCTGTGTAACTTTGGATTTGAACCACTTTAACCATTGTTATGCTTTAACTATTAAAAAATAAATCAGTGGTTCTCAAACCTTTTCATGTCAAGGACCCCCAAATATTACATGTATTTGGCTGTATATGTTGTTCCAGGGACCACCCAGAAGCAAATATTTAAGCTAAAAAAAAACTACAAAACCTTAAAAAAAAGAAGAAATAGAAGCTCTACAAGCTCGCAGCGTGGCACTGAGTGCCGCATTGCGAGCTTGGATATCTGCTATTTTTTCAATAGTTAAAGCTATACTGTGTAAGTTGCTCAACTTGTGGTCAGTAGCTCTATAGCAAACCTCGGTCGCGTCCGCGTCTTTCGGCCGTTTTTCGGTTCTCACACCCCCGCGTCTGCCTCCACCTCGCCGAGATCTATCTTTTGAGGGGTCCCTGGTTGCTGTGCGTTCAGCCATTCCGGAGATACACTCCTTCACCCATGCTTCACCGTGCACCCGAGTATAGAGACACACGGGAGACTACAAATATGGCCGCCCTAGCGACCCCACTCCAAGATGCGCTGTGATTGGCCGGCAGTGTATAACCCTCGCTGTGATTGGCCGGTAGTGTGATGACGCAATTTTGCCGCGAAAACCGGTCCCCGGTAGGGATCATAGAAAACATATAAAGAGAAGGCTTTAGAAGCTGAAAATAACGGAGTGGGGGTTCTAAAACTTTAGCGATTTAACAGTTAGGACAATTTTAAGATTTGTTTTATAAAAAAAGTTACATGGTATAACTTAAAGCATTGAATACTTCTAGGCCTAAATGGGGTTTAAAATCCTCTGAAACAATAATCTGAATCATGTCCTCATAGTCTGGGTTCCTCCGGTCTCAGTGGAACGTGTTCTCTGGTTTGGAGGTCTGGAGCCCAGCCCTAGCATGACATATGCCTGTTCTGGATCACAGCACAATGAAAACACACTTCACACTGACAGAACACTGCAAGTAGCCTACTTTTACAAGTTACTTTGGAAGTTTAGACCAGGGGTCTTCAACAGGGGGTCCGGGACCCCTAGGGGGTCCTCAGAGTTACCACAGGGGGTCCTCCAAATCTTTGTGTGATATAAAGAAAAAAATAAAATCTCCTTTTTAGCCAGATTCTTAACCAGATTCTGAGAACTTTAGCCAAAAATAGCAGATCTACAAGCTCACAACGCCTCGCGCTGCGAAGCGTTGTGAGCTTGTAAATCGGCTATTTTCGGCAAAGAGGTTTGGTGTAGAGGGGAGAAGTATTGACGGTTCAAGTCGTTAAATATCTGAAAACACAAGAGATGAATCCAAAATACACTGATGATTGTGCTGTCAAACAATGAAACAATATGGAATCTATGAACAGGTTGTGGGGGTCCCTGCTTCATCTCTCTCTCTCAATGAGAGCCTGAGAGGAGGTTGTGCCTGAACACGTTGAAGACCCCTGGTTTAGACGATTTACAAACCATTTTACAAAATATTCCAAATAAGCCGATCTACACGCTCACAACGCGCGAATGCGTCACATCACGCCGCTCTGTGAGCTCGTATGTAGATCGACTATTTAAAAAGAAACCAGACAAATGCAGAACTTTTGAAAAAGAAAGAAAATAGAAAAAAAGAAATGGGAGATCCATGCTTGGAAAGGGAGTATTTTGCACATCATGTTATTGCTACTATTAAGTAGAAAGTCTGAGTAATAACCACTGACTATGTAGGTGGTCTGGATTGGACCACAGCCCTATAGCATGACATATTATCCCTGTTATGAATTATACCAGTAAGAACACACACACACACACACACACACACACACACACACACACACACACACACACACACACACACACACACACACACACACACACACACACACACACACACACACACACACACACACACACACACACACACACACACACACACACACACACACACACGATTGCTAGCGGTCATTTATTTATCACAATTAATAGTCTGTAACGAGATGCATCATAATCATTATAAACACACACTGTGCTGTTTTCCACTGTCTCTTTAAAGAGGCCACGGTTCCCACGGCAACTCCTTCCTAATGGAAATACTCATCTTATAATCTCTGCTCTAAACAGTCTTATTGTATTAAAAGAATGCACGTACGCACGCACGCAGGCGCACGCACGCAGGCGCACACACACACACACACACACACACACACACACACGGCGAGCACGCGTGAGGAGATCAACGCTTGAGGATGTCAATTTTATGAACTCTAAAATGTAATGCTTTTCAACCATAAAACAATCATTTTTCTTGTGAGGACAAGAGAAACGATCACAATGTCTATTTTTCAAAGTTCTACTGGACATTTGGCACCCACAAGCGCACGCACGACTGCCCTCTCTCCCTTGGCTAAAAATAATATGAACTCTGAACGACTCCAACTGTCGAATGAACGATCGCTTTGTGTGTCTGTGTCTGTGTGTGTGTGTGTGTTCATGTATGTGTGTGTGTGTGTGTGCGTGTGCGTGTGCGTGTGTGTGTGTGTGTGCGTGTGCGTGTGTGTGCGCGCGCGTGCGGGCGGAAGGAAAAAAACAGATAAGGCAGCAGGAGTGGTGGGTGAGAGGAGAGGAGATAGGAGAGACATATAAAGATAGAGAGACAGAAACAGAGCCTTAAGACCTAACAGAGGATGACAGAGAGAGACAGACAGACAGACAGACAGACAGACAGACAGACAGACAGACAGACAGACAGACAGACAGGAGCAGAGAGATTACTGAGGCTACTGAGGCTAAAAGGATCATAGTTTGTTTATCTTTTCTAAATGGTAAGCGATAAATGGTGCGTTTATCCAAAGCACTTTAACAATGTGCATTACGTTCGCACGCGGAGGAAACCATGCAAGGCACCGACCTGCTCAACGGGAGCAGTTGGGGGTTCAGTGTCTTATAATAATAATAATAATAAAACGTTATTTATATAGCATGCACCTTTTAAAACAATGTTACAAAAGTGCTTAACAACATACAAAAATATCATCATACGGTGAATCATCAACAATAGGATGAAAATAAAAACAACACGCAACAACAATCAGTGAGAATAGACGCAGTTAGGAGGTTAAAAAAAGGCCTTTCTACAGAACCAGCAAATCTGAGGTCCACAGGAAGGCTGTTCCAGAGTGTGGGGGCCCTGTCACCTTTGGTCACTCTGTTTGATGTTGGAACCTCCAGAAGTGCCAAATCAGAGGACCTCAGTTGCCGGACAGGCACGTAGGGTTTCCCAGGGGGTCCCCGGACAAATTATGACCCGTGTTCTCCATGCGAGAAGCTCACAACGCCTCGCAGCGCGAGGCGTTGTGAGCTTGTAGATCTGCTTTTCTTGGCAAAGAGGTTTGGTGTAGAGGGAAAAGCAGAGCAGACTAAGTATTGATTCAATGTCTAAAAATACACATTAAACCAACATGATAGTGCTGTCAGACAAGTCTACGCTGTCTAAGAAATCGGAATATTTTCACTCTGCAACACAATTATTTACAATACATAGAGGGGGTCCCTGCTTTATCTCAAGGGGGTCCTTGGCCTGAAAACATTGAAGACCCTTGGTCTAAGCGAGATGAAGTCAGGGCATCTTGCTCAAGGACACCTCGACACGAATCCAGGAGGAACCGAAAACTGTCCGATGTACTTCCTGAGCCACTGCCAGCCATCAGTAATGTTTAGCACAGAACCTAATAGTATTTAGAACGCCTGCTGTGAAAATGTAAAGGTGCAATTCAATCATCATCATTTATGTTATTCATGTCTAATAAAGCAACAGATCACATATAGGCCTATTCATTGTGTTTTAAAATAGACAAACGCGGTAGAGTTTTGGTGGACCCGGAAGAAAATACATTTCCAGTAGCTGACATTATGTTTGCAAATAAATGTTTTTACAACTGTGGAACTGTGCCAAGGACCCTGAGATCAAGTCAAGACACGTTTATGTTGTCCCAAAATGGGCAATTCATGTTACCGCAATTCATGTTACCGCAAAAGATAAAAAGCTCTAAAAAACACAGTGAACATACACAAACACGAACATGGACATGGACACAAGATCCAGATAACAGTAAGTATAAGTGTAACAACAACCATCCATGAGAATAAACAGCTAGCTGCTTCTGTTATTGATAGCACGGATGGAGGTGGGGACAAACGAGAATTCGTACCTATTATTTTCTGTTACAGGGGCCTTTAACCATTGGGCGGAAGGCAATTATAGCTCATATAAAGAATTAAAGGAGTAGTTCACCACCAAAATGACTTTTTTTCTATTGATTACTCACACCATGAAGACTTGAGTTCAATAATATTCTTTTGTTTTAGTCGCATTCCTAAGACAATCATTTCATCACAATACATTTACCCCCATTGATTTCCGGATGGGGACCCAAATCGATTTGGGTCCCCATCCCGAATCAATGAGGGGTATAGTGACTAAAATGATTTTTTTTGTATTTTGAAAAATACAAAACAATATTATTAAGCACCTGCTCATCATATATACAGTACGACTCAGACAGCTGAGACGGATACGCATCAGACAGCCATTTGAAAAACAAACCACGTCAGGGACTCCATGCGAGAAGACTGTTTATTAGACTGGATTTAGTAGAGGATTCTACAACTCTCTGTAGGTGGAGAGATAACAGTGGCCACGTGAACGTCAACAGTCATTCTTAAACATTCCTCTCATTGGATTAGAACGTCTAGCGGGTGAAACAATAAATAACGCCGGAGTTACGCGTGTCCCATAATTTGTCCGGGGACCCCCTGGGAGCCCCCCCCTCCCCCGCCGGACCCCCACCACCACCACCACCACTTTGAGAAGGAAACGGACTGACTGACACTTTTTTAAGTCGCATCCTGCCAGCTGTCACAACTGTTCCGTTTCGACTTTCCGTCGCAGAAATTAAAAAAGGGAAAAATTCAAACTTCTGACCTCCTCTGTTTACACCACACACACACACACATACACACACACGCACACACAAGCACAAGCACACACACAGGGCCAGGCCACATCACTGCAGCATGTAGTTCTCCTATTTTAGTCAGAAATCCTCTTTGTTACAAAGCTCATCTTCGTGGCAATGTGCCTGACGTAGCACAGCCTGCTTCACTGATTTAAGACCAGATATGTGTGCGCGCGCACACACACACGCACACAGAGAGTAATAGTGCTTCTCAGACGGCCCGTCAGGTTTATATATAAACTCTCTTCCTTATAAGAGAAGGTCAAGTTCTGTATTTTGGTTTCTGACAAAGGGTTGACTGGTTCACAACTCTGACCCGTGTTCCCCAGCTGGTCTGAAATCACAGCCCACCTGTCTTCTCTCCTACTCCGTCTCTCTCTCTCCTGGGTTTCCAACTGTCTGTCTCTCCTACACTCACTCTATTACTCTCAGGCAGCCGTCCTGCTGTCTAGTTTCCTCAGTGTTTCTCAAACCTTTACATTTCAAGGTCTTCCCTGAACTGTAACACTGTACAAATGGAACCAAATGGATCCATCCCACCGATACTCTGATAATCCCCGGCCGTCACTGCTGACCCCTGCTGTTGGTCTTGGAGAGGGTGCAGACCAGTGGTTCAATCATGGTTCCTTGAGGTACCAAATGGACCCTTACAGGTCTTTAAGTGGTCTGAGAGCCACTAGTAGGCCTATCGACAAACCACACCTCCTCTGATACAGATGGAGACTGCACTCACTGAGAGGATGTTAGAATAATAATAATTAATAACTAGTAAGACGCCTCAGGGCGACAAGCAACCTTGCCTTGCGCCACAGTGATGTGGACATCAGGGATCTCCATATATGGGCATAAAAGGGATTTGTTCCCCTGGCATCACAGGGATCTCCATATCTCCATATATGGGCAAGCTGTGACGTTTCTCATAGTAAACTGTAACAATAATACGTCCAATTAATATATTCATACAATTCCTGGCACTTTACAGCAAAACAAATAAAAGAAGCAAAGGCAGAAAGGGAGATTTGAATTAAGCGCGGAAAGAGAGTCTGAAAAGGTGGGTTTTGAAGGAGGCTTTGAACAGGGAAAGGGTGGAGGCGGCTTTGATGTGCGGTGGGAGTGACTGAGTTTCAAAGGGAGGAGGAAGGGGGGGGGGGGGGCTGCAACTGAGAAAGCCCTGTCAGCCCGGGTGGGTTTCTCAGCTTTGTCAAGGAGGTTGGCATTACCAGACCTGAGGGAGCGGAAGGGGGCGTAGGGTTTGAGAAGTAACAGGGCACCTGGTTGCTGAGGGTCTTGTAGGTGGTGATCAGCATTATGAAATCTATTCATCTTGACTGAGCCAGTTACATGCAGAGAGAGCAGCTAATGTGGGGGATCACCCGCTAGAACAGCGTTTTATTTCTTTCCATACATTACAGACACACACACACACACTGTATATGTTCTAATGTATATTTTAATTGATGCAATTAACTTGAATCCTAGTTTATCACGACCGTCGGGTCGCAAGTTACTATGAAAAGCTCCACTGGCTGTCCGTCTGTCCGTGACGTCACACTTTTGCCCCTAGACTATCTCTGACACCTTTGGCCCTATCGATGCCAAACTTTGCACGCACACTCCTTGGATGGCAAATCACAACCTCCAGCTCTGATTCCTCTTCTTGCGCCACCATCAGGCCGAGTTTTGCAAAACACATTTTTGGACACTGCTCCTACAGATTTTGGCCTAAAACCACGCAAAGCAATACACAGTATCTCTAAAGTCATGTCATCAACTCGGATCTGTCCCATTTCCCATATTCCCTCCTGGTTATCTACGATTGCCTTCTAAAGTTTATGTATGCGACGTGACTGTTGCTTATCTCCCGATTAGGGAGTCTTACTGGTACTTTGTTGTACAACTGTGTGACACTCACAAAACTAGGATGGCCCACTAAACTAGGCTAACACAAAACAGCATAAATAGCTGATGTACAATCTCAGTTATAGACATGCCAATTTGGAAGACCTTCGTCAAATCATTTCATATTTTTCATCCAAATCAAACTTTCTAGAATCGATCAAATCGACGACTTGGATTAAACTGTTGTGGCCCTAATATATGTCAGTGTGTTTACATGTGACTGACCTTCATCTCCCACCATCGTCCTCGTCCTCTGTGGTTCCCTCTGGACCAGACGGTTCAGATGGAAGACGGGAGCGTTGCAGGACATGTGCAGGGTTGGTCTCTACAGACGGGGACGTTGCAGGACACGTGTTGCTCTGTCGTACCGTGCGCCGCTACCGTATCAAACACCACAGACATCTGGTCAGCAGCAATGGCTTCTGGAGTCCAGACATTCTTTCTCACACAGGAATAGAATATGAACTCTTTTGTACCAAGCTTTAATACAGAAAAGAATACCATTATTGTCTGGTAGAAAGAAACCTTCCATCTGCGTATTTTACTCCTTTTTCGGTTCGTTTTTTAACCCGGCATAAAGCAATGACTCATAAAGGAATGTCTCATTTTAGACTTTGTCGTATGTGGCGCCAGAATGAGTAGAAATAGAACATCTACAAGCTTGTAGATGTGCTATTTTTTGCAAATTATTAAAGTTGCTGGCCAAAAATATAGGGAGGTCAAGTTGAAAGTGGTTCAGTGTGTCTGTGGCTGCTATAAACATACAACCAATGAAAAGTATTAACAAGTGTTTGTGACTAAATCATAACTTCATTGGAACACAGGTTCTTTATTAAATGTCCTGAAAAGTAACTGTTTTGGATAAACAAGCTTTCCACCTGACAGTGACCAAATCCAAACCTAGATACTGAGATTGGGAAACTAATGAAGGGGCGTCAAGTGGCGCAGTGTTAAAGTCCCTACCCACCACTTTGTCGAGTGTCTGTGGGAACACAATTGCCCTATATTTGGGAGGGGGAAGCCGGCAAATATTCCTATGGGCTGGGGGCGGCACCTGTCAGTGGGGCGTGATTATGGATCCAACTGGGAAAGATGGATAACCACGCCCCGGACTCATTTTTGAAGCTTGTGATTGGCTGAACCGGACGTAGGGAGCGCTCCGTTGTAGTCACTTGGACCGCGCGAGGTGCACCAAAACCCAATTATCATGGCGTTTATCGTGCGCTTGCCCAGGCCTTACGGCCTGGGCATAAATATAACGATTGCATTCACCACGGCTTCGTAACTCGCGCGGCGCTCCGCCGGCCGCGCGGCCCTGGCCCGCTCTTCGCGGCCACTCGCGCCTGCGGCGCTCGGGGGCGAAGAGCAGGACCAAGGTCCGCTGGCCTTCGCGCCGCTTGCAATGTCGTGGACAATAACTGAAAACGAGCGCTCTTTGCCGTTTCCATCCATCTTTCCCAGTTGGATCCATAATCACGCGTCAGTGGGGAGTGTTGGGCGGGAGGAGTAGGACGAAGGCTCTAGTCTAGGTCCTCCCGGTGGGGGCTCATTTAGCATACAACATCAGAGGTCTTCTGCACATAACCGCCATCACAGCCTTAATAATCCCCCTCATGACACTGATAAAGATGATCTTTTTATGGTGAGTATGACGCTCGCCACTAAATTGGGGAGAAAAAAAGGGGAGAAAAAGCAACAACAACAAAAAGAACTAATGAAGTGACACTGTTTATTGATTACTATACGTACATAAATAAATAGATACATATCGTCGTTGTCGGGTGGAAACCTCGTATCTCCAAGTTTCAAATGTGTATGTTCTTTCGCAAAGTAAAGCCATGCTTCATCATACAAGTCGCACAAAGGTAGTGAAAACAGCAGATCTACAAGCACACAACGCCGTGTGCTTGTAGATCGGCTGTTTTCACTAGTTTAAATCATCATTTTTAAAATGATAAATGCTAAACGAACGGTTTTGGACATACAAGGTTTTCATCGGACAACGACGTTATCCTCCCTTCAATAGTCTTACCAATCAACTCAGGGTCGGTAAGTGACTTAAAGATACAACATTTACATTTCCTATCCGTCGTCTCCCTCTCCCATTCGCTTCCATTGCACGGGGCGGAGCGTGCAGCTGCGTCCCATCGCGGCTACGGAACCGTGTCGAGTGGAAGCGTGGGGTTCCGCTTGACAGCCACAGGGGGGATAGATGGGGGGGGGGGGGGGGGGGGGGTCGAGGGGTCTCTCTGAGCTATCCTCTGAGGGGTTGAGGTCAGCAGCCCAGCGCGGTCCGTGGTGTCAAGAGGTCAGAGTTCAGGGGGTGGAGCTGGGGCGTCACAAGGGGGGGAAGTGGCACTGAGTTACTAGGGCCAAAGGTGGAGGGGCCTGGAATTATTTTAAACTTTAGCTATTGAAAAATAGCAGATAAACAACAGCTCACAGCTCATAAAACACAGCTCACAGCGCGGCACCGAGTGCCGCACTGCAAGCTTGTAGATCTGCCGCGCTGTGAGCTTGTATATCTGCTATTTTTCAATAGTTGAAGCACAAAGTAACGCAGGGAATCCTTGTACACCCAGGGCCCAGAATTTGGTGCGACACCCCTGGGTGGAGGAAGGGGTCAGAAGTCCTCCTGGTTGCTCCTGGAGTCTCGGAGGAGCGCGAGGGCCCTCAGCACCTCCTCCCTGCTCCTCCTGCCCAGCTGCCGGCCTCCTCTGCTCCTCACGCTCACCGTGTCGCTGGCGCGCTCCTTCTCCCCGACCACTGCATGGAGACGCACGCGAACACACACAGACAGACACGAAAAACAAAATAAATAATAATACCCGTAATTGCTGGACTATAAGCCGCGGCTTTTTTCCCATGTTTTGAACCCTGCGGCTTATACAACGGTGCGGCTTGTATAACGATTTTTACAGCTTACGGCCAGTTAGTTAGTTTTACAAAGGTCTTTAACAAGGATTTATATATAGATTTTTACAGCTCACGGCCACCAGGGGCGCTCTAGCAGGAAGCAGGAAGGACACCTGCGGCTTATAGTCCGGTGCGGCTAATATATGTAAACATTTGTTTTTTGTTCTAAATTTAGCTGGTGCGGCTTATATTCAGGTGCGGCTTATAGCCGTAAGCCGTATAGCAATTACGGTACTAACCAATTGAACACTAGCATCGGCACACTGGGCAAGACCTAACCTGTGGAGTGTCTAAAGCAGTGTTTCTCAACCACTGTGCCTGGGGACCTTTGGTGTGCCCCTGAGAAGGGTCAAGTGTGCCCCTTGAAACTGCTTGAAAGCCAGTATTGTATTTATCATTTAAAAAAAAAGATTTAAACTAGCCGATCTACAAACAGCCGATCTACAAGCACACAACGCCTCACGGTGCGAGGCGTTGTGTGCTTGTAGATCTGCTGTTTTCACTACTGTTGTGCGACAGCCTTGTATGATGAAGCAGGGCTTTACTTTGCGAAGAAACGTACACATTTGAAACTTGGAGATACAAGGTTTCTTCCCGACAGTGACGATATTTACACCCCCGTATTATGTTGCTGTGCCCATGGATTCTTGGGACATGAAAAGTGTGCCCATGCAGAAAAAAGGTTGAGAAACACTGCTCTAAAGTACTAGGATTCCAGGGGAGGTGCATACTGTACAACTGAAGTCTCGCCAATGGATTGGTTTTATATACCATATATAGTTTTCAAAGGCAAGTGATTTACTGGCAAGAGCAGAAAAGACGATAAGCCTAGCTTAGCCTACATATGGCAGTAAAAGAGTAAAGTAAATGAGTTCCTTTGATTTTGAATTTCTTAAGAAAAATATTACATTTTTGTCTTTTTATTGATTCATTAAGGAAAAGCTTTTGTAAAACAAAAAACTGTGGTTAAAGTGGTTAACACATTAGTAGAGAGTGATGAAAGCATACCCAGTATGTAGTTATACTGGGCCAACTGGGCCGAACGGATCTTCCTGTTCAACGTGGCTCCATGGTCCTCATTCACACTGGCCATGAAACCTGCTTCACGGAAGTCCTGGACCACCTGAAGAACACACACACACAAGCAGTAGATTTTATATGTTTGTTTTCTAATAATACAAGGCTGTTTTTGAGTTCTTAATCTCAGCCAGAGTCAGGCGGGTTTGGGCCGATCTACTGACCTGCTGGGCGTAAGGCTCATTGTCGCCCCCTACAGGGAGAACCATCACCTGCGCTGGAGATAACCACAGCGGCCTAGAGAGAGAGAGAGAGAGAGATTCCTTATAAATCGTTTATAGTCATTATTGCGACCGAAGGTCGCAGTTTAGTATGAGAAACGGCACATCATGTCTCCGTCCATCTGTGTATGCTTTATACGGTATATGTGTTCGGCGCTAACAGAATCCCTTTTATGCCCATAAATGGAAATCCCTGATGTGATCAATATTAAGCTCATATCTAACAGGACTTCATATGGGAATGCCACATACCACACTAACAGAATCCATATATGGCATACACAGCCCATATCTGGGTGGCTGGTACTACAGACAGGGATCTCCATATACAGTATGGGCATAAAAGGGATTGTATGAATGATGTCAGACGTCATAGGACTTTCACATAACGAATAACTGCATGTTTGGGGTCTCACAGCATATCTCCATATAAAGTACAGCGTCTTACTGGTAATATTTCAGAACATACAGGTGGTTACGCCGTCATTAATGCGCTCACCATCTCCCTCCAAAGTGTTCAGCCAGGATGGCGATCATCCTCTCCACTGATCCCAGCACAGCTCTGTGGATCATGACTGGTCGGTGGTTCTGGCCGTCCGCTCTGGGAGACAAACAACAAGGCCATGGTTCTTTAAAGTCATCAAGTGTAACGTTCTGTTCAGCAGTCTTGTTGGTGTCACACTTTAAAGGCATAAAATACATAAACACATTTCCTGTACATTGGCGGTGACTGTATCATTTAGGACAGTGTTTCTCAACCTTTTTTCTGCATGGGCACACTTTTCATGTCCTAAGAATCCATGGGCACACCAACATAATACGGGGGTGTAAATATCGTCACTGTCGGGAAGAAACCTTGTATCTCCAAGTTTCAAATTTGTACGTTTCTTCGCAAAGTAAAGCCCTGCTTCATCGTACAAGGCAGTCGCACAACAGTAGTGAAAACAGCCGATCTACAAGCACAACGCCTGGCACCGCGAGGCGTTGTGCTTGTAGATCGGCTGTTTTCACTAGTTTAAATCATTTTTAAAATGATAAATACAATACTGGCTTTCAAGCAGTTTCAAGGGGCACACTTGACCCTTCCCAGGGGCACACCAAAGGTCCCCAGGCACAGCGGTTGAGAAACACTGATTTAGGAAATCAACTCGATATGACCTGAAACGCGTTTATAGTACAGACAGAACATGAGAGGAGCAAGCGTTCAAACATTCTTCAAAGACGAGATGTCCTTGAAAATGTTTTTTCCAATTGCAATAAAGTGTCAAAGTGTTACGCTGATAAAGTATTTAGCAGACACTCTTAACCAGAGCTACGTACAGTTAGGTAAACACATCAAATGCAGATAGACAGTGTAGTGCCTCAGTAAACTATGATCACAGGTAAATGAAGAACCAAGCATCAGCCTAAACAATATATGATCTAAATAAAAAATGTGTACTGTACATTGAACTCTAGAATAGTAGAATACCAAGTAAACAATACTATACTAAATAACATGCCATCTAGATTACATTTTATGCTGTGGTCATGAAAGAACAAGCCCGTAGTAACAAAAGCAAACAAGCACACACACTCCTCGGCTACTCGCTTGGATCTTAGGCTTCAAAGACAGAAAGACGTACGGCACAACAACACCCAGTGCATTCTTCTGACAATTTGTCTTAATTGTCCCACTTTTGTCCTTTGTTAAGGTTCGAGATACTATTGGACACGTCCAGTGGCTGATTAGGTCCAACGTCTGCAGACGTTGGATCTAAAGTTAATCACTTTATTGAGAAATTAGACCCATGGAGAAGAAGAGACCAATGAAGCCTAATTCGTGCTCAGTCACGCGAGGAAAACGGTCAGAATTACGAGCTCAACAACGCGTCGCGTCCGTGACGCATTGTTTTCCATGTTCCGCATCGAAGTATGAATTGGACAGTATCTTTGAGCTGCTACCTTTAAACACATTTTAAATCTGAGGCTTTTTTTCAGCCTGACAATGGCCAAAATGCTGCCATTTGTCCCAAAGATTGCTGCCATTTGTTTCAAAAAGCTTGTACAGTACATGTCGGGCAAACACCTCCTGACTCCAAAATGTTTTTCGGGAAAATGAGCTCAAGTGGAGTTAGGAGGTTTTGACCCAAGGGCTTTTTACTTCTTTTCATTGGTTCAATATTATTTTAACCAACACACAGACGTAAAGCAGGGGTTGACACTAACGCCTGCCCGACTGCCCGGGGCAGGTCAATAATATGGTCGGGCAGGTGAAGTTTGCTACCAGGTTGCCCGACCGTGCAAGTGCCCATTTTTTGAGTAACGTAATATAAGATATGTTTTGTTAGCCTACTTGAATGGTGAACGGGGCTATATTAGACTAGTGTTCCGCCTCTCTCTCTCTCGCTCTCTCTCTGCCCCCCCCAGTCCCTCCCTCCCCACACACACTGAACGAACGTTGTGCAGTGACTGCTATGGAGAAACTAGTCTTTAGCTATGAGTTCTCTCAATCCCCAAAACAGGAGTAGCGCTAGGTAGAGTAGCGCGCGTGTTTGTGTCTTTGTTTTCAAAGAGTCAGAAAAAACGTCCTCAGCGTCCTGGTCAACACTGCTTTTCCTACGTTTCCTCCCTGCAGAGACACACATCCAGACGTTACTGAGCAGCATGTGTGTGCAGCCAGCTTGCAAGCGTTTGTGTGCTAAGAGAATCACATCTCCGACCGACTACAACCGCCTAACTTTGCCCACCGTTGCCATGTTTTGTTTATGAGAGAGAAACAAGCATGAACATGACCTGCACTTGCCCGACGGGCAAGTGCCTCTGAGACCTTAGTGTCAAAGGATGTTCAATAGCACATATTTATGAACAAAAAGAGAGGGCCAATCGGGTGGAGTTAGCTGGTTTGGCAGAAAGTGTGGAGTTAAGAGGTTTTGTCCCAAACACTCAGCTGTAAAGGGTGTTCAATAGCCCTGATTTATGCCTCGAAAATGGAGTTAAGAGGTTTTGACCAGACAGTGACGACAGTGCAATGTGACATTAGCTCTGTTTAACACATAATGCTGTACCGCCTCCAACTATATATACATTCCCCATTCTCAACTGTTTATTATGGTTTGACACTTGCTTTGGCAACGCAAACGTACTGTTTGTTTTCTCATGCCAATAAAGCTCCTTTGAATCGAGAACCGTGTAGCTGCCCAGAGCACTAAATGAGGACGTGGGCAAACAATCAAAACAACTAAAACAATGAATGGTACAACGGACAATGACTCATTCATTCTATGTGAGGTGTACACACTGTCTCCTTTGCACATCCGTTTGCCACAATGACTCACTCTATGTACATGTACAGTCACACAGGGCACAGTTCAAGTGGCTAACGTGTACATGTGGGAAAAGCAGAACGACAAAACGCTGTTTGTCAGCGTTATCAATTCTATTTTCTTTTCCCACATGTACTGGTTTTTAGGCCTGTGACAATTCACTTACCTCCCGATTCGATTCGATTTCGATTCATAGGGTGACGATTCGATTATATCACGATTATTGCATTTTCCTGCGATTTGCATTTCGAATCACGATTTTTCCCCAAAAATTACTGCTTTTTTATATTGAAACATTTTAAAACAATTCTAAACAATATAAAACATTAAAAGTTGAATCAAATACTTCAAATCAATGCAGCCAAATAAAGTCAGTCAATCTTTCTGACATTTATTTCAGCCAAAGTGCCTGGTCAAGATGCCAGAAAACACAGAACACAACAGTCATGTGCTGCAGGCCTACAGCACTGTGCTAGCTTTAGCCATAACATGACATCCTCATGACCTAAAACTGTTCCTTTAGGACCTGTACTTACTCTGACTGAAAGTGGTTATTTCACCTTCAGGTTAATTTCGCCTTAAAAATAAAAAAGAAAATCGATTCTGAACTTTGAAAATCGATTAATTGAATCGCCGGCATTAACATCGCGATAATATAGTAAATCTGGTTTTCCAACATGTTAGGCTCTGACTTGGTTTACTTATGATCCTAGATTACTATTGCTAACATTTCATGTTTTATACCAGTTAAAAATCGGATCTCAATTTAAATAAGTCATGTGCTTTCTTGGGCGTATCCTTCTGGTTGACCTTGCACCAGTGAACTGTACCGTCATGAAACTGTACCTGGTTCTTTTCCTATGCAAACTTCTAATAAATTATTCAATCAATCAATCAAACCTTTGCTTACTGTAAAACGCTCTGGATTAAGTTCCTAAATTGTAAATTGTACTGTAACATTATGCTAGGTTTGACTCCTTCTCAACCCCACATCACCTGGAGGGGGTACTAGCCCAGAGTTCTAGGAACCCAGATTTCTTTTCAGGCCGCAACCCCCAAAATAATCATATTTGAACTGGGGACCCCCTCACCCTACGAGCAGTAAGAGGTGAGGCATTACATTTTGTATAACATGGTTCCATTGTGAAAATAGCCGATCTACATGCTCACAATGCCTCGCAACACAATTTCTGCCTCTAATATTTGACAATTTGGCCAATGTTTAATTTAATATTAACTCATTCGTAGTTTACGGCCGTAAAGCCCGTTAATTTCTCTATGTCTTTCACTGCCGGCTTCTCCAAGTCCTACCTGTTAACGTGGGCGCTCGTCCAGTTCCCATCGTGCGTGATCGGACACTGCTCGTGTGTTCGCGTATTCCATCAGCTTCTCAAATCCGTTGAAACTTTTTCAATTGATCAATAACTTCTCCATCTGTAAGCCGCGGAGCTCAGACAGTAAGCTGGGCCAAAATAGAGGACGGACTTCCGCTTCCGGTTCAGGGACTCCAATGTTAAATTTGTCCGCTCAATAATGTGTCCGTGTAGAAACCGATCACGGAGCATTAGTTCCGGCCTATTTTAGTTGCGCTTCGATAAAAAAATGATTTTTAATTAATTTTTATTACATTTACGGGTTCTACGGGCATGGCAGAGAAGGGGTACAAAGGGGTATTTTGATGGCAGAGTTTGTGTTAAAAAGTCCTTAAATTGTAACTTTAGAAATGTGTAGATACCCTCTATACACTTAAAACCTTATGTTGGTTTGTTTACTGCCGAGTGAGAAAATAAGTTTGCACATTGAGTTAATCATCTGAGGACCCCCCAAAAACAATTTGGGGACCCCCCCTCCCGACCCACAGGTTGAGAACCACTGGTTTTGAGGGTAGTTTCAGGTTAACCTTCATAGTGGAACAGAGCCATATGAGAGAGACAAGCTGCGAAAACAGGGCGCATGGAGGCTTAATGAAATAAAGACAGAAATCAAGTTAGAGTCATTCCGTAGTCCGTCTTAAAAGGCTCATTACACATCTGAGAGCAGCTAAAAGCAGGCGCGCGCACGTGTCTAATCTAATGCAAACACACACTCTGGCCCACACTCGGATTACATGGAGAAGTGGAGCCGGGCATATTAGTCAAAACTGATCTAATACATTATGCTCTAAACATAGACACGAAACGATGTCAAAAACACATCTATGAACACATCTCATGTCATCGATGCATTATTTACCCAATGAGAAAAGTGTGTGTGTGTGTGTGTGTGTGTGTGTCTGCGTGTGTGTGTGTGTGTGTGTGTGTGTGTGTGTGTGTGCACGTGCGTGGATCCTTGTTCAGCAGAGCCGGGTCATAGAAAACAGATTGATGATCAATCAACTCTATTCAATTATCCTCCGTTTTTGGAATAAACACATTTGACATGTTGACAGCAAAGTGGCTCTCCTGCTCTCTCTGCGTGTGTGTGCGTGCGTGTGTGTGTGTGTGTGTGTGTGTGTGTGTTGTTGCCAAAAGCATCAACGCAAATGACAGTACATGACCGTTCATTTAGTACATTTTGTTCCCCTGAACTTTTGACAAAATGACAGATGACCTCTTAACTGTCACTGTCTGTCTCCCTCTCTGCTGTCCTACTGTCTGTCTCTCCTACACTGTCTCCCTCTCTGCTGTCCTACTGTCTGTCTCTCCTACACTGTCTCCCTCTCTGCTGTCCTACTGTCTGTCTCTCCTACACTGTCTCCCTCTCAGCTGTCCTACTGTCTGTCTCTCCTACACTGTCTCCCTCTCAGCTGTCCTACCGTCTGTCTCTCCTACACTGTCTCCCTCTCAGCTGTCCTACTGTCTTGTCTATCCTACACTGTCTCCCTCTCAGCTGTCCTACTGTCTTGTCTATCCTACACTGTCTCCCTCTCAGCTGTCCTACTGTCTGTCTATCCTACACTATGTCTCCCTCTTACAGACCTTTTTCCAGAGTGCTGCCGTGCAGCTGCGGTGTTGCTGTGCGAAGCACCGAGTGCCACGCTGCGAGCTTGTAGATCTGCTATTTTTTGAAAGACAGAAAATTTGAAAACGTGATCCTATAAATGCCTTCTAAATCTTTCTTATGAATCAGTTCTCAAACTTTTTCATGTCAAGGACCCGCAAAATTACATTAATTTGGCCGCGGACCCCCATCTCAAAAGATGTAGTTTCAGGGAGCCCCCAGAAGCAAATATTTGATTTACAAATGTTCGCTTTAAAAATATATATATTCAAAGATTAGCAAAAAATATTGACGATTAAAAGAATTAATAAATAGCAGATCTACAAGCTCACAGCGTTCCAGGTCTAAATGGGTTCATTTGCAACCAACTCACCCAACATACTGCAGATCAAATCTGATTGGCAGCTGGAAGTCCAATTGGATGGTGGCACACTGGTGCTGTCGACCAATGGCGTCCTTGATCTGGATGTCAATCTAGAAAGACAGAAAGAAAAAAAAAAAGATAGGGTGAACTGGTGATAGAAACCTTTTTTCTCCTTTTTTATATTAACCGCTTGAACCATAATGTCCATATTCTGAGAACTTTAGCCAAAAATAGCCGATCTACAAGCTCACAGTGAGCTTGTAAATCGGCTATTTTCGGCAAACAGGTTTGGTGTTGAGGGGAAAAAAGAGCAGACTAAGTACAGAGTGAAAGGTCAAATGTATTAAGTAGTGACGGTTCAAGTTGTTAAATATCTGAAAAAAAAAACACAAATTGACATGAATCCAAAATACACTGATGATGATTGTGCTGTCAAACAATTAAACTATATGGAATCTGGGGGTCCCTGCTTCATCTCTCTCTCAGCTAAGGGGTCCTTGGCCTGAAAACGTTGAAGACCCCTGGTGTAGAGTGTAGACGGAAAAAGGCGGTCAAAGTACAGAGTACTCAGGTTTACTAAGCCTAGAGGGTTTAAGTGGTTAAATCAATTTTATTTTCTCTTCACTTACAGCACAATTAAATGTGCTGTAAGAGATATCTCTTTGTTAAAATAGGTCTTAAACAGGTCTAGATTCTGAAAGTATCAGTGTGTGTTCAGTTTCAGTAACAGGGGTCCCTCCAGCTCTTTAGTGAACCGAAAAAAGCCATTTTCCGGTCGGCCGGGATACCAATTTAATCCAATCAGGAGAAAGTCAATTAACTTGATCAGCACAAGCTGATCACATTCTCTTCTCTTCAAATGGTTCTCTTTACTGAAAGGATAAAACAACACTCCATAGCAATGATTACTATCGGAATATAAAGTACAGTAGAACTTACATTCAAAAAAAAAAAGAAATGTGCTTCCTAGTTAACAGATAGATTTGACTTACACCCAATTTAAGCGAAGAGTGTTTGATTGACTGAATAATGTATTAACAAGTTTGATAAGGTACAGTAGTACAGTAAAACAAATTGTTAAAAGGGGACTTGTTTCCATTGTGGTCCACTGTACTCAATTCATAGAATTCAAAAGTTATAGAATGCACTACAATACCTTTCCTAAATCTATTGCTATTGTTTTTTATATGTAAAGGGTGGGTGGGGAGGGGAGGGCATGCAGGGGAAGCCACAAGGGCTTTTCAAGATTTTTCAAAAATAGCAGATGTACAAGCTCGCAGCGCAGCACTCGGTGCCGCGCTGTGAGCTTGTATATCTGCTATTTTTCAATAGTTAAAGCATAAAATAATAATACACTATATGTGTACCCGTTTTCAATGGCTTTTAATGTCACATCCCTAGTTGCACCACAGCAGGAAAGCGGAACAGAAAGGAACAGGGTGCTTCAGTTGTTCACAGAAACATTAGTCAGCCTACATGTTTGAGGTCAGATCTCTCACACACACACGGTCAGCCCAGAGACGCTAATCTGGCTAATAAGTGGTGAGCGCAACCTCGTTAAGACGGCTGTCAAGGAATGTATGGTCATGGAAACACGGGTTGGCTGTGTGTGTGTGTTTGTTGTGGAACGGAAAGTGTGTGTGTGTGTGTGTGTGTGCGAGAGGGAAAAGTGTGTCATTGTGTTGTGTCCAATGATGCCACCTATAAGCCATAAGGCAGCGTTCTGTAGGAGGGTGGAGCGTTAGTGGAAAAAACTGTAAGCTCAAAGTATCTTATGACCTCCAGATACCAGTGGCGTCAGTTCAGCCAAAGCTAAGGTATGGCAACATCGCGTGCGTGCAAGACACCAGTCATGTTGCCATAAAGTTGTTCTAATACCGGTACCAGTTTTGGAAAACACTGCCGATACTGTCGAAAATGCTGGTATCGGCACGCAATGCCAGTCTATGACGTTCTGACACCACATAAAGTATCACATGATGATATGTGGTTACGATAACAAATTATTTCGTATCCCCCCCCCCCATAAGTGTACACCGGTACAAATGAGTAGACTCTCACAGTTACAGGTACTCGGTATCGACTGACTGATACGCAAGTTATAAGAATCGGTACCGGAAAAGAACAAAAATGGTATCTGCACATCTCTAAGACTAATGTTTTAAAAAAATCATGAACATTTGAGCAAGTCTTTGAATACCAGTATATTGACCCGATTCTATAAGTGTCTCCTAAATCCCAACAGGTTTCTGTTTGTTGGGTGAGTTTGCTTGCAAATTAATAAAAAAAAGGCTTATACAGTATAAACACAGGCAGCATACAGCTTATATGAAAAAAAGGGGAGATGACATGCACATCCAACCCTAGTTGGGCAGGTGCTGAGCGAACGAGTAGATACTAGAAAAATAAACAAAAACACTCGCACACTGTGTGCTCACTCACATGCGAAAAAAAAAGCATGTGAGCCCACAGTGTGCGAGTGTTTTTGTTTATTTTTCTAGCATACAGCTTATAAACTGTAAACTGCATAGTATTCGGACGGAGGGCCTATTCAATAGTTTCATAAAGCACTAAGCCACAAGAGGCTGTGGGATTTCAGAACAGTGAGGAGGCGTGGTGGGGCACAATGCAGGGCGGAGGGACTATGACCATCTTAGCCATCGTAAAGATTGCGGTAAAACCTCAGCTTTGCTTGGCTTATTGCTTTTCTAAAACGCTTATCAGATATGGCAACATGAACATAATAGACATGGGCATAGAATTAATATCAATTTCACTGCAATAATCTCTAGAAAAAAGCAGTCCCAGTGACTGTCTGCACAAACAAGGAATTTGCTGAGCAAATTCTGGGAAGATAATGAACGTAACTGGCTTGTTTTGAAGTGATAGAAAGAACAATGCATGCGTTGTATAATCTTGCACATACACAGGAGGAAAGGGAGCACTGCTCTTACATTTAATCTACATGTAAGGAATAATATAATAATCACGATTATTTTTTCATAATTGTTTCCATGTTGAAAAATGTTCATATATTTCTTTACGTAAAAAAATAGTGGAAATAGCTTTAGAGTGAGCTTGTAGATCGACTATTTCCACTATCAATGTTCTTTTTTAAGTATAAAGTTGTCAAATATGTCAGTCATTTCTTTGTATATTTAGGTTATGTGTCATATCTGCCATGTGCAACTTCAAAGCCTAAAAGCCAAATAGAAATGTAATTGTCAACAACAAAAACACAATTAAATCGTTAATCGCAATTATTTGAGAGAAAAAAAAATCGTCATGTAAAATGTCATTATCGTGACAGCCCTAGGTGTAGTGATATTGATACATGTGGTCCAGGTGTGTGTTTATCAAGTATTTTACAACAGGACTAAACAGGCCATTCAGAATCAAGGCCTAGAACTGTCCATTTTAGAACGAGTGTTTAACTCATCTAGTGCCATTCACGAGATGTCTCGCGAAATGTACTCGAGTATCTGTAGTGCCATTCACGGGATATCTCGGGAAAAGTAATAGATTACTGTAACGGCGAGTACATTACCGAGAAGAATCGCCGGCGGTCCGGAGACGAAATCCGTCGCTGATTTCGCATCATCACGGCTCCACGAGCACAAAATAGTCCCATCCATAACATTGAGGTGGACGGGCGATCTCATCTTTAATGTCCATTATCTCAAAACTACACTTTAGAAGCTAGGATGGAGGCAGATGCTCGCTTATGTTACACAGTTATAAAAGCTCCCGGTCGGCCATTACACAACTCCACGTGGACACGGATCGGTTCCGGCGCACGATCCGATGACGTCAGACCGGAAGTGACTGCGCGGTGGACTTCTGGCCTTCAAAATAAGACAACGCAAGTGAATGGGACCTGAAGGAGGCACTTTGGACATTATAATCCGTTAATGTCTGGGGCTCTGAATGAGTTAATAATGGACAACCTTAAAGCTGCACTATGTAATTTCCTCTTCTACCACAGATTTGAACCCAGTTTCCTGCATGAGTGCTGACATTTTTACCATTGAGCTAATAGAGCCAGGCCTGCTTGCTCAGGGGATACATTGAATTTTGATCATCTGGTCAAAATGTGTGTCTGATCCTGCATCTAGGTGAAACATGACACAATCTAAATGTCTCAATAGAAGAGCAGGGAGACAAAATACAACCACCCCAGTTGCATTAGTTATATTGTATTAACTTACTCTACCACAGGGTTCCCCAATTAGTTTTCCCCAAGGGCCGAATCATGTCTAGGGTACCAAGCCGAGGGCCACAGCATTGCAGGGGGCGACGGTGGCGTTCCCGCTACTCCAGCGACAGTTTTCGTCGTTGTCGGGTGAAAATCTTGTATGTCCAAAACCGTTCGTTTTGAATTTATCATTTTATAAATGATTTAAACTAGTGAAAACAGCCGATCTACAAGCACACAACGCCTCGCGGTGCGAGGCGTTGTGTGCTTGTAGATCTGCTGTTTTCACTACTTTTGTGCGACGGCCTTGTATGATTTGCGAAAGATCGTACAAATTTGGAGATACGAGATTTCCACCCGAAAACGACGATATACTAGTGTTGTTGCTGCTCTTACGCCACCATTATTACTGGGGTTGGTGTGGGCCAGACAGTAGCCCCCCGCGGGCCGCAAATGGCCCGCGGCCCGTCTATTGGGGAACCCTGCTCGACCATATAGATTGGACAAAATTACAATTTATTCATTAAATGGGTACACTAATATGGGTTTGACCATTCCAGGAAGAAACAGCCGGTAGAAAGAGTAAACATTCTTTTATCGGTATTGGCTCAAACAATCAAGATCTCTATGAGCCAACTATTTTTCCGATCTCCACACCAAAAAACTGTCAGCCAAAAGTCTGTTTTTCAAAACTAAATTATAAACGCAGTAGTTAATCCCCTGGTGACCGCCCTGCCTTGATTTGCACCCTGACAATTTGTGAAATTGTTCTTACTTACGGAAACATTAAGGAAAAAGGTTTTTATAGAGAAGGTAGATGCATGGATTAAAACAAAAATGAAATTTAACGACCATGGAAAATGAAATGAAAGAGCCTCCCCTCTTCCGAGCACAGGTCTGCGCCAGGTCAGGTAGGTTATAGTGGCTTCCTGGTGGCGCTATCCACCCGTTTCCGCAAGACTTTTTTTTTTTTTTTTTTTAAAGATTTGTTTTTGGGCTTTTTGCCTTTATTGGATAGGACAGTAGACTGACAGGAAATGGGGGAGACAGGGAGTGACATGCGGCAAAGGTCGCCCGGATCGGGAATCGAACCGGCGACGCCGACAGGCATTGATGCCGAAATGGCAATGCCTATATGGTATGCGCCTGGTCCACTAGGCCACCAGGCGCCCCGTTTCCGCAAGACTTTACTGTAGCATTATCTGCGGGACACTTCCGGTTAACAGCAGACATACAAGCTCACGTCGCGTCGCAGATTCAACCGTTGTGAGCTTGTAGATCACACTCGGCTGCGACGCCGGAAATGCCGCTCGCCTTCTGCACAATGCACGATGGGATGTTGGAAAGTTGTGGATAATAAGCCAATAAGAGGGGCGCCCGCTGGCCTAGTGGTCAAGGCGCATACCACATACTAGGCTATGATGCCTGCTGGCGTCGCCGGTTCGATTCCCGATCCGGACGACCTTTGCCACATGTCATTCCCCATCTCTCTCCACATTCCCTGTCAGTCTACTATCCTATCAAATAAAGGCATAAAAACCCCAAAAACAAATCTTAAAAAAAATAATAATAATAAGCCAATAAGAAAAGGGTGCCATGTCTTCTTGGGTCTTGATTTGAGGCATTTTGTTGGACGGACGGATGGACGGACGGACACACACACGGACAAATAGCCATGTCTTTTGGCCTGGCGGAGACAATTACCACAATATGTAAAATTATGTTTTAGTAATATTCTTCCTGCTGTTCTATATACTGTCAAACAGGTGAAAAAAATCACCTATTGAGGCTTTAACCTTGGCTTTTAATGATGAATTATGTGAGACCAATATAGGGTTTTACGGAAGACGCTTCTGAACATGTGTGATTTGACCACTTCAAAATCACACAAAAATACCATTGAGAGCTTTTGCTGCGCAACTTGCTTTCATAGAAGACATGTGGGCTTCTATGGAATCCGAATGATTGAAATCCGTCATGGCGACTGAGAACTTTAATCCACGCGGATGACATTAGATCACACATTTAACCTCCTAATGACCATGCTGTCTCCCCTGTGTCTCCTGCCGTCTCATTGCAGATGCTGGAACCCGTGTCCTCTCCCTTGTCTGATTGATATCGCTTCCCATAACGTCACCGGCGGGTGGAAACATGTGTCCGAAACCGATACATTTTCCAGGAAATGGGGGGAAAAAATAACCTCCAATGTAGTTGTTTAGTCACAGCCTCTTTTGAATAGTTTTCATTGATTCAATATTTATAAAAACCCACAGACAAACTTAACCCATTTAGACCCGAGGCCGAGTCTATAAATGGCTTATAAATCCCGAAGTTAAACCTAAAATTCCCGTCAAAAACGTTGCTATATACAGACATGCAAACAGCCCCAAGGTTAAAAAGGTGACAACTTTTCTGGGCCGAAAATGTGCGCCACGCGCAGCGCGGTGCGAAATTTTGGACCTTTTTAGGGTCCGGTCGGATGAATTTGCACGATTCTAACTGGGTAAAACAGTGACTTACTCATATACAATACATGCAGCAAAATTGGACTTGTTGCCTACCACAAATATAATATAGCCTACAGATATAGTTATAGGAATATCCTATAATATTTAGGGACTTGTCTTTAATAGACAGGCATAGACAGAGACACAATGCATGCTGTGAGCTTGTAGATCGGCTATTTTCAGTACTTCTTAAATAGGCCTGTGTTTTCTAAGATCATTTCTTAGATTTATGAAATTAGAAAAAAATATATTTTATTTTAAATCATGAAATGGTTTTCTTTTTGGGGGAGAATGTTTTTTGAAAGTTTTTAAATGATACAAAACTAAATGTAGGAAACCAGACATTAAGGGACCCATAAAAATGTTTTCGCGACCCACAAATGGGTCCCAACCCAGTGCTTGGGAAACAGTGTTGTAAAACCACAGACGATTGTATTCTCCCCTTTGAGAACTGTCTGTGACTGCCTCATTTTCTCTCTCTCTCTGCCTGATCTTAATAAATGCTAGAAATCTCTGTCTAATAAGAGGCAGATGGAACGGCATGATAGCGTTGATCTAGCGTTAGCTCTGGTCCATAGTAATTTAGCGTTAGCATGTAGCCAAACAATCGCATCATCGTTGAGGAAAAGCAACAAACGTAGGCTATAATCGATTATGTCACGTCACCGCATAGATGCAGAATAGCGACCGCATCACGATACAAGCGAATTAAAAAGTCCAATCCACAACTACACCACACTATCTCTATCAACGACAACCTAGCGAAGTTTATTTACTACTGACTGACTGGCTGGCGGCTGCTGAGCGCAGCCTTCGCTCTGCGCTGCACTGCTGCAGGGCACTGGACACAGTCAGGCATGGGTGTTGACGTCACAGGCAAGAGAAAGCGAGCGCTTGATTTGTTCAAAAATAAAACAACCATATCCCCCTTCCACCATCACCACCATAGGGCTGTCCTCGACTCAGGATTTATGAAGTCGATTCGAGTCGCGGGGGTTAATCCGACGCGTCGACGAATCGTTTTATAGTCTACTTTGTATAAAAAAAAGAAAAAAAAAAAAAAAGAAAAAGTGTTGCTTTAAACCACGTCAACATAATACAATAATACATTAAGAGATGAATTGAATACACGGTGTTTTTGGTGATATCGGTGCGCGAGCACAAATGTTATCTGCATAGCAGTGTACAACCATAGAGTTATAACACACCGTTAAAACATCTCCGCTGTTTCAACTCTGCCCCGTCTCTCGGCAGCATGCAGTAGAGATGAGACATTCGCGAACGATTCCGCTCTCTTGAACGGCTCTTTTAAATGAACGATGGGATCCAGTCCGCAATCGCGGGACACAGAGCACTGACAGAGTAATGAGTCAGTGTCGAGAACGGATTCATTCCAGAAACGGATCATAAAAAGGTGGAGGCATAGCTCCCACTAGAGCCATCAGTGTGGACATGTCATGGACGCAAACACAGCGAAACACAATCATTCATCATGGATTACAACACTGGAACAATTCAGAAGCACTTTAATTAGAAAATGTAACTTGTAGCCTACACTTGTGTATGTTAATTTGACTTTAGAAGATTGTATACTTCGTGGACGTGCGTTTGTGCTGTGGCAGGAGGTTATTTAATATGGGATTTTGACAGCGTGCTTCCTCCTCTTAACGGAACACCGTCCCGGCTCCGAATGTTTTAACGAAGCGGCGGTTCTGAACCGTTCTGGCCGTTCTGTCTCACTTTCACCCCTACGCTGGTGCGAGACAATAAATAACTGTTCGCCAATTGCTACTTCTCATTGGAAGTACATGACACCAGTCCAGCAGTGTACCGCAGTAGTAGGCTAACTGGTGATATAAAAAATATATATATTTTCGCCTCGACTCAAACAATTGGCGTCGATTCGCGGGGCTTAAAACGACGCGTCGATTCGTCGATTTTTAGAGGACAGGCCTACACCACCATGATCACCACTACTGCACTGACAAAACGGCCGGAGCCAATAAGAGAAAAAAGCGCTCCTCTTCTCACTGCTGCTCAACGCAGCCTAGATGACACGACACCCCCCCCAAATATTTTTACATCGAATCTGAACGAATCACACAAACTATCAATTTGGATTCAAAACGGCGATTTTCGCCGAAAAGCTACAGCTATTTGAGTACTTTTTCCACCACTGCAACATAGTTGGGTTCCAGGTCTAAACGGTTTAAACACTTTAAAAATAGCAAAAATAGACGGTTCGACAAGCCTGTGAGCTTGTGAAACAGCAGTTTTCTGTTGTAATAATGGAGACACGAGGTTTCTGCCCGTCACCAACGATACGAAAGCCGCAACCTGGCTGCTTGACATTGTTCCCTCGCGCCTCCTTAACCCTTTTAGGACCGAGGACGATTCAAAAAATGCCTTCTAAATCCTTACCTAAGTTTCCGGAAACTTCAAATCGTCACTGTCGGGCAGAAACCTTGTATCCCCAAGTTTCAAATCTGTAGTTTTTTTTTGTAAATTAAAGCCCTACTTCATCATACAAAAGTGTAGCATAAAAGTAGTGAAAATAGCCGAACTACAAGCACACAACGCCTCGCGGTGCAAGGCGTTGTGTGCTTGTAGATCTGCTATTTTCACTATTTTGAATGGTTTTCAAAATAATAACGGAAAAAAAGGGAACGTTTTGGACATACAAGGTTTCCACCCGACAGCGACAAAATATTTATTAAAAAAGAACAAAACAAATGTTGCTAATTACTGTACATAGATAGCAAAAAGGGGTTCCCGCCTTGAAGTGTAAAAACCCCCAATAACCTGTGTTCCCGTCCTAAATGGGTTAAAGAGGCTTTTTTGACAGCTTGGGCTTCGGCGTCCGTCCAGTCAATTATAAACAGCTGTCGTGGCTAGGGCCGTGTCCCGTCATCATATTTTAAACACGCTGCGGTTCGGGCTCATTATTAAAAACACAAACCTTGACCCCCACAGTCCTCACAGAGACCCTGGCAAAAGTTATTCAAAAGCTTGCATTATGACAACTACAATCCTTTATCGAGGACAACTCATCCCTACACGTTTCTCCATTGTGGGTTCAGAGCACTAAAAACATTTCTATTTCATTTTTCATTTATTTTCTCATATTCCATAAAAGAAAAGGAGCACAGTAAGAACGTCTTATTACTTGCGCCAGCAGAGCGTGCAAGTACTGCGTTCTGTATGTCGGTGTTTAAGCCTGAAGCCCAATCAGGGACCAGCATTTCTGGCAACGTCATCATTAACAGCCAATGAGGGACCAG
Source organism: Nannobrachium achirus (assembly GCF_963921795.1). Lineage (NCBI taxonomy): Eukaryota > Metazoa > Chordata > Actinopteri > Myctophiformes > Myctophidae > Nannobrachium > Nannobrachium achirus. The sequence continues at coordinate 15,696,790 of NC_137811.1, read as the reverse complement.
CATTAGTGTTGATGCTGGCCTACTTATGCACAAGGAGCAAGTTGGCACCTCGACAGAGTGCAGTTCTAGTTAAATCTATCTTCAAACATAACTGCTATAACTGCTAACAAAACTATAGCTATAGAATAACTCACCATCAACGAAAAGAGGACAAAAATACCATCACACTTAAAGTAACATAGCCATGAATCTGCACTATTAAAGGTAGCAAACAACCTATTTTTAACTGTGGACTTCAGGTGACTGTGCCATTTCAATGCTGCTCCGCCTCAGCGCTGCGTTTGACACGGTCGACCACAGCATTTTAATTTCACAACTTTGAACATGGGGTTGGCAGAACTTGGCGCTCCGGGAAAAGCTTTAACCACCTAAACGCCAGCATCCTTATTGTGGGGAAAGCTTTCGCAGAAGACTGCGACAATATCGACAAGCTGGTCGATCAGCTATTTTCAGCAAACGCCTTACCCGCAATCTCACAAAACAGAAGAGACGCTAGCATAGAGCCCTGAGGGACTCTGGTCTACCATATTTCCTACTTATATTGATCCAAAATGACTGTCCATGGGGTCTATTAGGCAGAAATGACCCTGTTGTCCAGTTTCCCCTGCAGAACCCAGCAGCTCTCATAGCATAGAGTGGAGCCTATAAGCCTATCACTTTTACACTATTTGTTGTGGTCAAAAGTGATTTTAGTTTTCATGAATGTGGTACTAGTTGTCATTACAAACACATCCATGCCATTGTTGTCCCACAAAAGCCACCACACTCTGCTAAACAGATGTTAAGCTTTTATATGTTTTACCAAGTCCCGGAAAAGATGCCCTGTGATTGGCCAGTACAGTCACTTTGATTGGCAGTTGTGCCGAATGCTCACCCCAAAACATGATTTGTGAGATTGTGGTGGCTTGTGTGGAGCAAACAAGGCATGGATGTGTTTGTAATGACAACTGGTAACACATTCATGAAAAAAAGAAATCACTTTTGACCACAACAAATAGTGTAAAAGCGATAGGCTTACAGGCTCCACTCTATGCTATGAGAGCTGCTGGGTAGGCCTGGGGCGGTATGGACATTTTGTTACCGCGATTACCGTCTTCCCATTTACCGCCGGTACTGCGGTAATTACCGCACCCCCGTATCTATTAATTAAGGTTCGGCGATAAGCCAAAATATTGCAATCATCTTCCCAAAAGTCGCCTCTCCACAGTGGAGAGGCGACACAGCCTGACTGCCCGAGATATACTTCTCCGTACAGCACAGCGGGTCTGGCTTTCAAAGGAGCAGATCTACAAGCTCACACCACACATCGCATCCGCGATGCGTTCTGAGCTTTTAGATCTGCACTGTCGGGTTACCATAGTAACGTAGGCTAGCTACTTGGGCTTTTCAGACACAAACAGCTATGTGAACAAACCAGAAGAGGAAGGGTAGTCAGATCGTGTACAGTGATTCTGTAAACTCACGTCACGTCTCAACTCTCAAATCACAGTGATTGAGTGCTGCTATATACAGGTTTTAGTTACAAGACTTGACAGAAAAGGTTATAAAATCGCCGACGCGCCGCTGGACGGAGCACAACGTGCGACGCGGTGGAGCTGGAGAAAGTAAAATAGTTTAATTTTCGGTTTTGTCCACGCGGCCCGCGCTCCGCCAGTAATCCGTATGAATAAAAAAAGATATGCCACAACACAAGGTATGTATTAACATCCTTGTGTCGAGTGGATTACAGAGAAAGTATATGCTGCATTGCTGCTCCGTCATAGAGTTGTGCTCCGTACTCGAGAAGCTAACCGCTGCAGCCTGCGGGAAGTCTGCACCGCACCCGGGTCTGCAGACCTGCAGACCCGCGTCTGCAGACCCGGTGCAGACCCCATACTACTTAGTGACTTGGACAGGGCGTCGTGGGGCGACGGTGAGATTCGATCTAGTGATCTCTGGCACTCAAGTCGGCGACGCTATCCATTCAGCCATCAATGCTGATGTTTATCGTGGGCTTGCCCAGGCCTTACGGCCTGGGCATAAATAGAACGATTGCATTCACCACGGCTTCGTAACTCGCGCGGCGCTCCGCCGGCCGCGCGGCCCTGGCCCGCTCTTCGCGGCCACTCGCGCCTGCGGCGCTCGGGGGCGAAGAGCAGGACCAAGGTCCGCTGGCCTTCGCGCCGCTTGCAATGTCGTGGACAATCGAGCGGCTCCGCCTGGCTGCCACTGGGAGCAGTAGAGAGGTTGACCTGGGTCTGCAGTGCTGGGTCTGCAAACAGGTCTGCAGACTCGCAGACGCCAGGTCTGCAGACTCGCAGACGCCTTCCCGCAGGCTGCAGCCGTTACTACTTGCCGTACTCTACTGCCCTGCGTGCACTGTGTGTGTGTGAGTGACGTATGTGGGCGGCTTCCAACGTGTGGTACACGGCCCAGAGCAGAGCGGCATGGAGCGCATGCGGTCCTCGCTTCTCCCCCGTTTTAAAACTCGCTCGTTCTCAATAAAAATAGCCTATTTTTTTGTCTTTTTTGACCGCGGTAAGGACCCTGACACCGCGGTAGGCCGCGGTATACCGCGATACGGCGGTACGGCGGTTACCGAACCCAGCCCTACTGCTGGGTTCTACTGGGAAAACTGGAAAACGGGAGCATTTCTGCCTAATAGACCCCATGGACAGTCTATTGGGATCAATATAAGTAGGAAAATGAGCCTAGATGTGATTTAGGGCAGAGTTGTCCTTTAAGTGGTTAACCGCCTCTTACCGAGAACACAGAACCTTTTCTGCTGAGATCAGGTGATGTCTCATCTTCCCCCTGCCCTCCCTCACCTACGGGGTCCGCCAAGGGTCAGTTCTCAGTGTCATACTATTCTTCTCACTGTACGCGTCTCGCTGACGACAGCAGATAGTGTGAGAACAACGATCCTCAGTTCACTTCCGATTCTATGACCAGGGCTTGTCCGATTACACAATTGCTAATTGCTACGCTAATTACACAATCTACATCACATCATTCACGCCGGGGCCCACTCAGTAGGCTGTGAGGATAATTGCAAGTGGGACCCCAAATACTTTGCAAAGTGATAAGATTTTAATGATAATATAAGATAAATATAATATACTAATTATAAAATACTTATAATACAAAAATATATTTATCTAGTATTTTTATTTATTTTTCTGGAATCTCCTACAAATGTTATAGTTACAGTTCGGAAGTAAAAGTTCGGAATTCAAAATTTACTTGAGAAAAGTACTAAAAAAGTATTGCATTTCACACGTTTTCAAATGTATACATTGTATAAACATCTTTTGAAACTAGCAGATCTACAAGATCCACAATGAATCGTGATGCGACGTATTTTGTGAGCTTGTAGATCGGCTAGTTTCAAATGGCCAAAATGTATTGGGGCTGAAGTGGGTTAATGTGTGTTTTGTTATAATAATGAAAATCTACAAAGTAACTGGTAAACTAAAATGTTCAAATAATTGTTGCGGATTAAAAATACAATATCCGAGATGTGGTGGAGTAGAAGTAAAAGTACCTCAACATTGTATTCTAAGTACATACATTACTTGAGAAAATACACTTAGATACTTTACACCACTGGTCGTTATGTATCACAAGAGTTCTCACTGTCGGGTGATTTTTACCATCCATGTTTGCTGCCTCTCTCCGTTCGATTTAGCAACAGATCGAGCCCAAACTCTACAACATGGGTCTTCAACAGGGGGTCCGGGACCCCTAGGAGGTCCTCAGAGTTACTACAGGGGGTCCTCCAAATCTTCAAGTGATAGAAAGGTTTTTTCCTCCTTTTTTATATTAACCACTTGAACCCTAGCGTCCATATTCTGAGAACTTTAGCCCAAATATTATTTTTGGCAAAGAGCTTTGGTGTAGAGGGGAAAAAGAGCAGACTAAGTACAGAGTGAAAGGTCAAGTATTTATTGACGGTTCAAGTGGTTAAATATCTGAAAACACAAACTGACATGAATCCAAAATACACTGATGATTGTGCTATCAAACGATGAAACTATATGGAATCTATGAACAGGTTGTGTGGGGGTCCCTGTTTCTCTCTCAACTAAGGGGTCCTTGGCCTGAAAACGTTGAGGACCCCTACAAATCATCTGATCTGGTCCACAGTCTGTTGTTGCTGGTCCTGCCAACAGACGCACACTCCCATCTGGTGCTTTTGTTTTGTGGTTTCTCTCCGAATAAAGTTCAATATAATAGAATTTCCTGTCTCCCGAACAAACATATCACTGTGATATGTCAGACGCCGCCGTGTGCTGCTCTCCTGCCCTGGAGCAGCAGTAACAGTAACCTCCTCTCATTCACATTCTGATCGGCGCTTCCACCAGGCCTCCTATTGTCACCGCTCCTCCCAACGTCTCTGACCAGTCTCTCGAGGAGGGATGGGACGATATATGAACATTTTATGTCACGATTATGGTGACCAGAGAAGTTGCGATTTACGATATTATCGCGATAATCAAAATATCCCCAACAACATCCATTATTCTGGGGTGGAACATTTGCCAAAACATAGCAGATATACAAGCTTGTAGATCTGCATTTTTTTTTTGGTCAAGAGATTTGGTAGAGGGTGAAAAAAAAGACTGTATCAAGCACATTAGTTCCAGGTCCATGTTACCAATTATAGAGGGTTTAAATGGTACCGGTTATGCAGCTGGCAAATAAAAGGTGAATTGATCCCAGTGCATGATGGAGGATAATTTCATGATAAATGAATGAGTGTTTTTTATCAGGATAAACGATAATAACGATTATAATAATGTCCCATCCGTACTTTCGACACATCTTTGATACTGGTGATTCTCAAAGTTATTTTTTATTTCAATTCCAGTTTGCTAAGCATTCTAGGCCACGGTCCCCTGAGTGTGCAAATGGTTTATTTTGTTAAACGTGGACGCTCTCAGCAATTATTTAGCCATTTGAGTTAAAAACACACATACTGTAACAGCAGTGAGCACTCAAGTTAATTAATGGTTCTCAACCAGTGGTCCGGGGACCACCAGCAGTCCCTGAACAGGTTCCAGGTAGTCCCCAGCTCAATGATGGAGTCTGTAGGGCTTTAACTACCAGTTAAATTATTGTTAAACACCTGCATTACTTAACTCTTTTACTGCTACACTGAGGATTTAAGGATGTCTTAAACTGCTGTCAAAGTAGCTTAAAAGTAGCTTACCTTTGCGATGTTATAGAAACATATCCATTATTCCTGAACGCAATATTTTGAAAAATACAGTCGTATCTGTCATCTGTCAAAACAGAAGCCTGGGCGCAGCCATTTGCAATGAACGAGGCTCGCAAATGTCCCGCGCTCGCAACAGTAGTTTAGAGCATAGAAATAGAGAAACTAGATCCAGCCAAAGAATGTGTGGTCGTGATTTGAGAGCTGTTTCTACTGTACACATCTGCGACCCCCCCCCCCCCCCCCCCATCTGCTCACATTGCTCACATTGGTGGTCAAGGCGCATACCACATACTAGGCTATGATGCCTGCTGGTGTCGCCGGTTCGATTCCCGATCCGGACAAACTTTGCCGCGTGTCATTCCCCATTTCCTGTCAGTCTACTGTCCTATCAATAAAGGCATAAAAAGCCCAAAAACAAATCTTAAAAAAAAAAAAGGTAAATGGTGCATTTATATAGCGGTAGGGTAAAGAATGAACAAATGTTCATGGCAATGGGATACTTGAAGAATAAAATAGTTAATTTACAAGTAGTCTACACAATGAGAGAATGGAGAAGAATTTCTATTTTGATCAACGTTTGCCTGTCATATCTCCTATGGTACCAACATCAATACAGCGTGGAATTGTGGACAAAATCGTATCCAACGACAACAAAACATTCTACGGTTTGGGTCTGAGAGGCTAAACCTCATCAAATGGTGGCCCTTGGCTCATGACATATGCCAAATAAATAATGGATCCTGGTGTGAAAAAAGGTTGAAAACCACCGACTTAATGGGTTGACATGTTGGAACAGTGCAGACATCGCGCTGTGTGCGAGCGTTGACACGATCGCCAAAGGAGCTAAAAAGGCTAAAAGTTCATACGGCTCTAAACCAGTCAGCTGTCAACGTCACAACCCCAGGGTGCGCTCGCCCGTTTGAGGCCTAGGCCCCGCCCCCCCACTGACCTTTGGCCCGTAGAAGGCTCCGTCTCCCGGGTTCAACTCCC
>NC_137811.1:15535600-15688100 GCF_963921795.1 Nannobrachium achirus | reverse complement strand
TGGTCTAACATTAACCCATTCATAACGGGTACACGTTATTGTGTATCATTATTTTATGCTTTAACTATTGAAAAATAGCAGATATACAAGCTCACAGCGCGGCACTCGGTGCCGCGCTGCAAGCTTGTAGATCTGCTATTTTTGAAAAATCTTGAAAATTTGAATTTGGACCCGATTCTATAAGTGTCTTTTGAATCCTTCTAAGGGTTTTTGAAAAAACGTATGTTTCTATGTCAGCAATATGGCCAGCCATCGTCAAAGAAAAGGTCCTTTTCACTTAACTGGAGCTCAGTTAGTCTGTTCTTGAGAGACTACTATGGTTCTCAAACCTTTTCATGTGAAGGACCCCCAAAATGATATTTATTTGGCCACAGACCCGCATCTCAAAATATTTAGTTCCAGGGACCCCCCAGAAGCAAAATTTGAGTTACAAATGTTCGCTTTGAAAATACATATTCAAAGATTTGCACACATTTTCACGACTTTTTTAAAAATAGCAGATCTACCAGCTCGCAGTGCGGCACTCGGTGCCGCGCTGTGAGCTTGTATATCTGCTATTTTTCACGGGTTAAAGCATTCAATAATTCTAGGCCTAAATGGGTTAACTCTGTTCCGGTCTCTTTATTGTAACCCTCATTTATTCTTTATTACTAACTGACTTACTAACTTATTTATTCAGCGGAGTCGGGCTGAGAGCCTTTTGTTCTGGCCACAGTCATTTCCCCCTCTCTTTTTAAAAGAACAAAAACAGTGTTGTCAAAGGCATCTACGGAAATGTCTCCCAAACTATGGGCCGGGGACCGCTGGCAGGCCATGAGGATATCGCCAGTGGCAAAATTTGCAAAAACACGATAGGATGTTCAGTAATCATGAATGGTGGAAGGCTGGAAGCGTAATAGCTGAGAAAAGGGAATTAAAAAAATATGTTGTATTTTAACTCATACAGTGCCTATCCCGGACTAGTTCGGGATATTCGGGATCAAAAACAATTTTTTATTTGCTATTTTACTTACCCCGAGCTGCTTGGAGCAACGTGGGTGGTCCCGGCTCGCTAGCCGCTAGCCAGCAAGCCATTCTACTCTGTCCGACGATATATTCCATTGAAAATGGTTTAAAATAAAGTTTAGACCCCCCCAATGTTCACCCAATGTTCATTGTAGGCGGCGCGACGTATTCCAGGGTGCCTATCCCGAACTAGTCCGGGATATTTAATGAAATGAATAAAAATGATAAGAGGCCTTCTGAAGCCTGGCCTGATTTTTGTAGCTACTAGCCGAAAGCTAGCAACGTCCCGGCCGGACGTTATTTGCGAACGCAATCGCCAATCTCCGCCTAATCCAATGAAAGACCACATCTTTAAAGGCTTATATCTCTGGATTGTGTCATAGGGAAGCGGCGCGAGGTTTATTTACGGCGAAATCGCCCAAAAATGATCTTTTAGATGACAAAATGGGAATAGCCATTCTGTTAGCATCTTCATTCGGGACATTTCCATGCCGTGCATGAACGTGAGCACGTCAGGTCCTGGAAGGTGAAGTTCTGGAAGCTAAAGCGCTCGCCTATGAGAGATGCGCTGGCATTCTTTGGCCCCTAGAGGGCGCTGGCACTCAATGAGTTAAACAGAAATGACGAAAAGAAGACTGCTTCCTTTCTCAGATTTTGGGAGGTGTAGTTCCAGACAGATCCTTCTCATAAAATTTGAATATTGTGTAAAAGTAAATTTTCTTCTGTAATATAATTATTATTTTTAAACTTTCATATACTTTAGGTTCACTGTGCATGCAGTGAAATATTCAAAAGCTTTTTTTGTTAACATTTTGATTTGTATGGCATGCATCTCAAAATATTAGAATATTCCACACAACCACTCAAAAGAAGGATTTATAATACAGAAATGTCTAACTTCTGAAAGGTTTATGCACTCACTACTTGGTACAGAACACTTTTGAACAAATGTCTTCATCAATGGGACGTGGCATGAAGGTGATCAGCCTGTGGTACTGCTGAGGTGTTATGGAAGCCCAGGTTTGCTTTGATAGAGGCCTTAAGCTCATCTGTGTGGTTGAGTCTGGTGTCACTCATATTCCTATTGACAACACAACACAGATTCTCTGTGGGGTTCAGGTCAGGCCAGTTTGCTGGTCAGTTAAGCCCAGTAATACCATGGTCACTACACCAGTTACTGTAGTTTTGGCTCTGTGGGCAGGTGCAAAGTGCTTCTGGCTAAAGGAAATCATCATCTTCATAAAGCTTGTCAACCTACGGAAGCACAATTAATCGTCATGTAAAATGCCATAATCGTGACAGCCCTGTGTGTGTGTGTGTGTGTGCGTGCGTGCGTGTGTACCTGCTCTGGCCTGCAGAAGATGTGTGCATCGTCCTGACAGAACCTGCGGACGCGCGTAAGGCCACTCAGCGCCCCGGACAGCTCGTTCCTGTGGAGGACCCCGAAGTCTGCCCAGCGGAGAGGAAGCTCCCTCCACGACCTCACTGCCTGCTCAAACATCACACTGCACGCACGCACACACACACACACACACACGCACGCACGCACGCAAACACACACACCAAGAATTAGCAAAAACTCATTTGAATCTAGAGCAGTGCTCTTCAACAGGGGATCCGGGACCTCCAGAGTTACTACAGGGGGTCCCTCCAAATCGTTGAGTGATAGAGACTTTATTTTCTCCTTTTTTATATTAACCACTTGAACCCTAGCGTCCATATTCTGAGAACTTTAGCCAAAAATAGTAGATCTACAAGCTCACAGGCGTTGTGAGCTTGTTGATCATCTATTTTTGGCAAAGAGCTTTGGTGTAGAGGGGAAAAAGAGCAGACTAAGTACAGAGTGAAAGATCAAGTTAATTAAGTATTGACAGTTCAAGTGGTTAAATATCTGAAAATGCAAATTGACATGAATCCAAAATACACTGATGATTGTGCTGTCAAACAATGAAACTATATGGAATCTGGGGGTCCCTGCTTCATCTCTCTCTCTCAACTAAGGGGTCCTTGGCCTGAAAACATTGAATACCCCGATCTAGAGAATGGCAACAGTGTGTGCATGTAAGTGTGAGCGCGCTCGTGCATGTACAGTATGTATGTGTATGTTACGAGATCCAATTTGTTCCAAGAGATTACCCAAGCAACACTGATTGTTGGGTACTGACACACATGTGTGACAGCATGAACATAAGTGTGTGTGTGTGTGTGTGTGTGTGTGTGTGTGTGTGTGTGTGTGTGTGTGTGTACCAGTGAGCAGGACAGTTCATGGGTTTCAGAGCGTAGGTGGTACAGTCCTCGGTTGCCACGGTGAACATGTTGTCACAGTAATGCTCCCAGTGGCCTGAACGCTCCCACAATGCCTTGCTGTACAGGGTCGGGGTCACGACCTCCTGGAAGCCCCGCCTCTTATATTCACTCTAGGGACAAATCAGAAAACATTACATTACAATATTTATATTCTATGTGAGGTATAACTATATTGGTCTCTCTGTTCCTGTCGATGATTTAATGCAATATCACCCATTATTTTATGATACAGTGGGCTCTATTTTGATTGTCTTAAAGGGCCACTTCACCTCTGGGACAACTAGATCTTATTTTATTGTTGTTTGGGACACAATCAACACAATCCTGAGTTATTTTTTGTATTCAATCTGTGTTTTGAGATATTTTAGTATTTCAGCTGTGCTAGTCATGCATTTTGCATCATATGATGCATTTTGCATCACTAGCACAGCTGAAATACTAAAATATCTCAAAACACAGATTGAACAGAAAGAATAACTCAGGATTGTGTTGATTGTGTCCCAAACAACAAGAAAATAAGATCTGGTTGTACCAGAGGTGAAGTGGCCCTTTAAGTACCAGCTCTTGTGCCTTAACTTCAAGGCCTGTTCATATTGTCTCCGACCACCAAACTTTTCGTCAGAAAGGTCCGGTTCAACTACAAGATGAAGTCTCTTGCATCTTCTGAAAAGCATTAACCCAAATTAGAGTTCGGAAAGCTGCACGTCTGAAAGTCGGAACTCTCTGGCGAAACGTTTGGTGGTCTGAAACAGTATGGACAGGCCTTTAAGTTAAGGCATAAGAGCTGGTACTTAACTCTTTGAGTGCCAATCCCGAACTAGTTCGGCTTTATTAGCGTATCGTAGAGTGCCGATCCCGAACAAGTTCGGCTTTTAAAAAAAATTTTTTTTTTTTTTTTTTTTTTTGAAATTTTTTTTTTTGATTTTTTTTTTTTTTTTTTTTGACCCCATCAAATCTGGTGAACATGATTTCAATCGCGATTTTGCATGTTCCACCCCCATACAACCCCATCTAACATACAGGGCAGCCATTTTTGTTTACATTACATGTAAAACATAATGGCGATTATCTCAAGAATGCCTGAACGGATTTCCAATCGGATTTTTTTGTTTGAAAGCTGTGAACAAACTGCACAAATCCACTCCAATGCAATCCAGGATTGCATTGGATTTTTTAGAGCTCATTCTTCTCTGTTTTTTTCCCATGCATGAGGTGTGCAAGGTTTAATCATGGCTAAGTTGACGAAAATAAGGCTTCTAAAATGCTTGGTAGCCAATAGCTAACTTCAAGCTAACTTCATCCTCTTCCTGTACATGCACAAAGGAAAGTGTTCAGGCAAGTCATGGCTCCAGGGCTTGGGCATGCATTACCAGCATATCTCTATTATTCTCTGGTCACTGGGCGCCCTCTAGTGGTGATAGGCTGGCACTCAATGAGTTAAGACAATCAAAATACAGCTCTTGGTCCCTATTCTGAAGTGAACATTGGCTGAAAGAAGCCCATGTGGATATGTTTAGCTGTGCCAGTATTTTGAATTCATTTATTTTCAAATAGTATTTCTATTTTAATAATTTTGTCAGAAAAAAGAAGAAAGCCATGCCTTTGGCCTGGTGGAGACAAAAGAAAATAATGACCAAACAACCATAAAATTAACTCATCCAGAGCCCAGGACATTAACGGATTAGGGGGTCCAGAGTGCCCCCTCCCGGCCCCATTAACGGCCATTGTCTTATTTTGAAGGCCAGAAGTCTAGACCGGAAGTACTTCCGGTCTGACGTCATCGGATCCTGCGACGGAACCGAACATTGTTTACGTGGTGCCATGCTGGATTGCATAGGAGCGTTTATACATGTGTTTTATAAGCGAGCATCTGCCTCCATCTTCGCTTCTAAAGTGTTGTTTTGAGATAATGGACATTAAAGATGAGATCGGCCGTCCACCTCAATGTTATGGGATGACTATTGTGTGCTCGTGGAGCCGTGATGATGACAAATCAGCGCGGATTTCGTCTCCGGAGCGTCGGCCATTGTACTAGGTATTTTTACTCGCCGTTACAGTAATATATTACTTTTCGCGCGACATCACGCATTCGGCACTATACGTACTCTAGTACTTATCGCGTGACATCACGCGAAAGGCACTAGATGAGTTAATACTAAAAAAAGTGAACGGTCAAGTTTAGTTTTAAGTATTGACGGTTCAAGTGGTTAAATATCTGAAAACACAAACTGACATGAATCCAAAATACACTGATGATCGTGCTGTTAAACGATGAAACTATATGGAATCTATGAAAAGGTTATGGGAGTCCTTGCTTCATCTCTCTCTCTCAACTAAGGGGACCTTGGCCTGAAAACGTTGAAGACCCCTGACAAATACAGTACAGCACCCAGACCCAAACCCACACCCACACACGCGTGTAATGGGCTTAAGTGTTTGACTAAACATACACCGGCTGCCTCCATGTTCCATCCATTACAACAATCCTTCCTACTGTAGTGCAGAGATATGAGGATAAGAGATGGACAGATGATAAAGGGGGGGAAACACTTTGTAGGAAATGAAATGAAAGCAATGAGTTTAACATGTTCTGTGTAAACTGAGAGCACACTGCAGTTCATCTGAGGCTGACTGGAGTAAACGGTAGGGCATTCACCAAATATTCAAATATCAAAGTCACTATAGTCTAGTAGCCAGAAAGTGAACCTGGACATTTTGAGTACCCTAAAGTTTTATGTTAGAAATGTTGAGTATGGGTCCCCAGCAGTTAAAAACTGCCGGATGCTAACTTGCATATGTTGGGCAATTTTCATAATTAGCATAATTAGCTTTAATTAGCATAATCACCTATAATAATGAAAAATATGTCAAAAACTGATTGGCCGATTTGAACAATATTGGAGTGGTTTTGGGGGTTATTGAGGATGCTGAATCCATTTCTGACATTTTCTAAATTCAAAATGGCCGTTTTGAACCGGAAATGGCCATATACCAACTTAAATTGGGATGATTTTGATACTTTTTTGTTAATTTTCCAAATGATGAAGTGACTATTTTTGATAGGCTATTGTGGCAGTCATTGTACTAATAATTTGTGTGAATTGTCTATATTTTGCTTTTGAAATGCAGATAATCTATAAGCATATAAATAACCACATTTATAATTTAATTCATAATCAAAATCAACAAAAAAGTATCAAAATCATCCCAATTTAAGTTGGTATATGGCTATTTCTGGTTTAAAACGGCCGTTTTGAATTTAGAAAATGTCAAAAATGGATTCAGCATCCTCAATAACCCCCAAAACCACTCCAATATTGTTCAAATCGTCCAATCAGTTTTTGACATATTTTCCATTATTATAGGTGATTATGCTAATTTAATATAATTATGCTAATTATGAAAATTGCCCAAAATATGCAAGTTAGCATCCGGCAGTTTCTAACTGCTGGGGACCCATACTCAACATTTCTAACATAAAACTTTAGGGTACTCAAAATGTCCGGGTTCACAATGGGGCTCTATGGGCTGGCTACTGGACTACTATTCGACGTTGTTCACCGAAGTCGAATATTCGCTTTATCTTTTATTTTATTTTATTGTTTTCTCTTTAAAATATATATCTTTTATAATGCGTGGCTAGATAGGAAGTCATAACAATGAGTTGTCAATGCCCCTGGTGAATGAATTTGTTAATGCTCTATACCAGGGCTTCTCAAACCTGTTTAGGCCGTGACCCCCAAAATAAATATATTTGAACAGGGGACCCCCACCCTGGGGTGTCATCATTTGTCTCTGTTGCTGTTGGTAGTCATGGCTGCCAGTTCCCACCTGATGTCATGTGGTAGTTCAGACTCATCCAGACCGTGCTGAGTGACTGCTAGCTTGCATAACGTCTTCAGGCTGGGATTCAAGTCTAGGATGTACAGGCCAACAGAAGTGAGGATGTCCTCTTTGTATCTGCCATGGAGGATGATAGTATCTCCCACCATGCAACAGCACATCCCTTCCATCCTATAGGGGTCTTTGCCCTTGGGCTCAACCTGCTTCCAGAAAAAGGTCTCTGGACTGAATTTCCACAGATCATTGAAGAGCTGGGTCCCGTTCCAGCCACCAAATACGTACAGCTCTCCACTGTAGGCAAAGGCTGCATGAAAATTACGTTCACCTGGGATAAGGCGTCCAGAAGGCTTGCTCAGCCAGCAGTTGGTCTCTGTGTCAAACACTCTGATGGTGTTGTAGTAGCCGCCCCCAAAGCCTCCAAATACAAACATCTTTGTCCCGATGATGGTGGCAGAGTGACCGTATGAAGCAGGTTGTGGAGTTCCACTGGTGTTAATTAAAGACCATACCATAATGGTGGTGTCCAACTTGTAGATGTCATTAGTATATTCAATCATCTCTGTGTTTCCTCCATACACATACATGACCTTCTCCAGGACACAGGCTGAGTGATGGCACCTTGCTCCTGGAATAGTCCCAGAAACATTGGGTTTGAACCAGCTGTGGGTGTCAACATCAAAGGCATAAAGCGCAATGCAGTAAGGATCGCCTCCCCAGATGTAGACAATTTATTCTACGACCACAGCTGTGTGGCCAAAGCGCCCGGAAGGAACCTCAATGGGACTTTGTACTCTTCCATTTGTCACTGGGGGCAACTTCCTCCAACGCAAAGACACTGTGTTGAAGATGTGGACTTCAATCTGATCAGGGTTGTCCAGGTAGTTGTCGTATCCTCCAAATGAGTACAGCTTGTATCTGACTACCACAGCAGAAGGGTAGGAATCCTTAGGTCCTCCTTTCAGATGTATCGTCCAGTGAATCATTTCACACATCAGCACCACTGCGAATCAGTTCCACTAATTTACAATAGAGGTTGTCAGAAGGTAGTTCAATATGTTCCCAGAAGTTGCTGAATGGTGTTGTGCTTGAAAATACAATAACGGCAATTAAAAGGACAATTACATCTGATGTAATAATAACGATGTCGCGTGATGACATCATTATGTGACATAGCTAATGACCTTAAATGAATGGCCATTTGAGCTAAATCTATAATCAGAATGTTGTCAAAGTTGAATGTTGCGTTAATCGCAATCATTTGAGTGACAATTAAAAGTTGTGTAAAATGTCATAATCGTGACAGCCCTAACTTCGTCATATAATATTGTTTGGATAGAATAGACGATCTACAAGCTAATCTATAAAGACATTGGGATTCAATATGGTTCATGTTGTTAAAAATTGTATCCTAAAAAATAAAATACTACAAACTTTCTGAGAGACAGACATAAAAAGAGAGGGGGAGACAGATGGAATGAAGACTGACGTGATGTGTATTCGTTGATAGTGTGTGTGTGTGTGTGTGTGTGTGTGTGTGTGTGTGTGTGTGTGTGTGTGTGTGTGTGTGTGTGCAGGGACATGCAGAGAGGCAGGGGCTGACATTTCTAAAAGGGCCTTTTGGTGAAAATATCGAAAATAACAGACCTCCAAGCTCACAACGCGTCGCAGCGCGATGTGTTGTGAGCTTGGAGGTCGGCCATTTTCGATGCTTGGCTTCTACACAGAGAGGGCAATTCTTTCAACATAAGATGCTGCATTCAAGTTCAGGAGAGATTGGACAAGAACATTCTCTAGAATGCTGCCTTCAGGTATGGCATGGAAAGTGGGGCATTTGCATTTCTTTCACCATAGTAAAAACTACATTCATGGTCTGGAGAGGGCACTTTTTTACAGACGGATAAAAGGGCAGGGGCTCAAGCCCCCTTTCATGTCTATGTGTGCACGTGTGTGTGTGTGTGTGTGTGTGTGTGTGTGTGTGTGTGTACCTTCATCAGGTCAGTCAGTGTGTTGTAAATGTGAGCTCCTTTGGGCAGAAAGAAGCAGCTTCCAGGACTGACGTCATTGAAGAAGAACAGATCTTGGTCCTGTAAACACAACACAACAGTTACAATTATTTAACATGCATGAAATATAATATAAAAAATACAGGGTTCCCTGTATTTACCACATTATTTTACCCTATTTCCAGGCCTATAGCAATCATCTTTTTCAGATCTATTCTTTTCATCACGTATATATTAGGCCGAGCTCACACGGCTTGTGCAGCTCAGAACTACCTTTGAAAAAAAAAAAAAAATCATTACAAGCTTGGAAAACTTTCTAACTTTTTATTTCCAGTAACTTCAGGAAACGTTACATTTCCAGGAGATTTCATGACCCTGGGAACCTTGTAAATAAAAACTAGTCAGTGGTATTCCGTGGCCTACTGGCAGTGTGTGCATACAAGGTTTGTCGCCCATCGGTCCAGCATTTTGTGAGGTTAGCACCACACACACACACACACACACACACACACACACACACACACACACACACACACACACACACACACACCCACAAAATTACACATAGTCTACTATCTTTGTGGGGACATTCCATTCATTTTTAACCCTAACCCCAACCCTAACCCTTAACCCCTAAACACCTTGTGGGGACGTATTAATTTGTCCCCACTTGTTTTTTTCCTCCGATTGTACTATCTTTGTGGGGACATGAGGTCCCCACAAAGTAGCAATTCCCTGTCCCACACACACACACACACACACACACACACACACACACACACACACACACACACACACACACACACACACACACACACACACACACACACACACACACACACACACACACACACACACACACACACACACACACACACACACACACACACACACACACACAGGGCTACAGCAGTGGTTCTCAACCACTGTGCCTATAGGGACCTTTGGTGTGCCCCTGAGAAGGGTCAAGTGTGCCCCTTGAAACTGCTTGAAAGCCAGTATTGTATTTATCATTTTAAAAATGATTTAAACTAGTGAAAACAGCCGATCTACAAGCACACAACGCCTCGCACTTGTAGATCAGCTGTTTTCACTACTGTTGTGCGACAGCCTTGTATGATGAAGCAGGGCTTTACTTTGCAAAGAATCATACACATTTGAAACTTGGAGATACAAGGTTTCTTCCCGACAGTGATGATATTTACACCCCCGTATTATGTTGGCGTGCCCATGGATTCTTGGGACATGAAAAGTGTGCCCATGCAGAAAAAAGGTTGAGAAACACTGGGCTACAGTATAGCTACTTGCCGAGCCACGCCATGAAAAAAAAGATGAAATATAGAGATTCAAGGTTCCAGCTCGACAGCTACGAGATCTACTACAATGTTTCTCAACCTGTGGGTCGGGACCCCCAGTTGGGTCCCCAAATGATTTTGGGGGGGCCCCCAGATGATTAGCTTAATGTGAAACATTGTTATCGGCTATTTTTACAATAGAACCGTGTTATACAAAAGGCAATGCCTCGACTCTTAGTGCTCGTCAGGGTGGGGGAGTCCCTACCTGTACTTTTTAATACCTCTAAAATGACTGATTAACCCATTTAGGCCTAACCTATAGTTAGGCCTAAATCAGAATTTAGCCAACAAAAACAAATATGTTGCAACATACTGTACATGTAAGCCCCTCCCATACAATAAAATGTGTACCCGGTCTGAATGGGTTAAACATTGGCCAAATTGTCAAACATTAGAGCCAGAAATTGTGAAATTGCGTTGCGAGGAGTTGTGAGCATGTAGATCGGCTATTTTCACAATTTCTTGGTGCTCGTAGGGTGGCGGGGTCCCTGGTTAACTCATCTAATGCTTATGACTAGTTTGACGAGTTATATTTATGTGTCAACTCTGCTTATGACAAGTAAAAAAA
Source organism: Nannobrachium achirus (assembly GCF_963921795.1). Classification (NCBI taxonomy): domain Eukaryota; kingdom Metazoa; phylum Chordata; class Actinopteri; order Myctophiformes; family Myctophidae; genus Nannobrachium; species Nannobrachium achirus. The sequence goes on along the minus strand of NC_137811.1, from coordinate 15,677,019 downwards.
AATTGTTTTTTTGAAAAAATATTTTTGGACCCCATTAAATCTAGTAAACATGATTTCAATCGCGATTTTGCATGTTCCACCCCCATACAACCCCATCTTTCATACAGGCAGCCATCTTTGCTTACATAACATGTAAAACATAATGGCTATTATTATCTCAAGAATGCCTGAACGGATTTCCAATCGGATTTTTTTGTTTGAAAGCTGTGAACAAACTGCACAAACATGGTGCATGATCTGTGCATGGGCGTGCATGATCTGTGCACTATAAATTACATGGAAGTCTATGGAGACTTCTGGCGGGGAAATCCCAAAGGCGGCATATTTAAATGGCAGTAGATGAGTTAATATAGGATTATTTTGGGGGTCCCGGCCTGAAAAGGTTGAGAAGCACTGATCTTCTACAACATCATCGTGACATAATCACCGTGCCGATGCGCCTGTGGTCTCTCCTCCTCGCCTCCTCCTTCTGCTCCTCCCACTCCCTCCACTCCCGCTCTCCTGGAAACGCCACGCCCAGCAAGCGCATCACACCCGACGTCTGCGGCTGATTGGATAAGGTCACCGGGGACACCTGGATGGGACATGATCGGTGGTTTATTACAGTGTAATCGTCGTTGTCTATGTCCAAACCTTCCTTTTATTGTTATCATTTTAAAAACGATTTAACACATTCCCGTCTTTTAAGAATACCTTCGTAGTTCGTACTCATAGTGCACGGATCATGCACACCCATGCCTAGATCATGCACCACGTGTGTCCACATTGCTCACAGCTTTCAAACAAAAAAATCAGAATGGAAATCCGTTCAGGCATTCATGAGATAGCAGCCATTATGTTTTCCTAAAATGTAAACAAAGATGGCTGCCATGTTTGAAAGATGGGGTTGCTATGGGGGTTAAACATGCAATTTCGCGATTGCTATCATGCCTAATACATTTTTTTTTTTTCAAAAACGGGAAATTCTCTGGACTATCGGGCCTGGCAGGTAGAGACATTAAAATATTCTCGGGACTATCGGGCCTAGCAGGGAATGAGTTAAAATAGCACACTTGTAGACCGGCTATTTTCACTACTTTTGTGCAACAGTCTTGTATGATGAAGTAGGGCTTTATTTTGAATAATGACAATATGCCAGGGGTATTCAACAAAATTGTCCAGGGGGCCACATTGACAGAAACCCAAGGGGCCGGGGGCCGCACTAACGTCCCCCCCCCCCCCCCCCCCCCACCCCCAGCTATTAATCTAATGAACACTTGAAACAACGGGCACGACCACATTTTCACTACTACACTTTCACAAACAACCACATTTTCATCTAACTACATTGCAAAGCAGAATACCTTTCAAGTAGAATACTTTTCATGTTAATGTGCTTAATTTTTGTTCAACAAGTTGACAACTGTTACTGTACACATGCTTTCTTGTTTAAAACCTAGTGCTAACTACATCACACTAGTGATGGCCAACCTGGCTTCGATGCTAGATGTCGACCTTATTGCAGTGCACAGCACACACAATTGCCTTCTTTGAAGCTTTAACGATGCTCAACGAGGATCAGGTGGGTCGCAGACACACACACACACACACACTCCACTCTGCTGCAGTGCTCAGACTGGAGTCTCTTCACTTGAATATGATGGAATATGATTAGGGATTACTGTGATTATGGTAAGATGAAGCTCACGTTTCATATCGCGCAAACCATACCTATAACGTTCATTCGTCTAAAAAAAAAAAAAAACGATTTTGGATATATATATTTTTTTTCAAAATCTTTTTTTTTTTTTTTTTTTTTTTCAAAATTACTCCAGGGGCCACAAGGAAGGTCCCCGCGGGCCGCATTTGGCCCGCGGGCCGCCAGTTGAATACCCATGCAATATGCCAATAATTCTTACTATCTATCCGATATACAAGTTATGTAATCGGCATCAGGAAGGAGAAAATAGTGTTGTTACATCTCTCAGTGGTTTGAGAGTTTAGCCCACAGACAGACACGCGTCGCTGACGTCATATTGATGGCTTCAGTCTGGCCCAAATATGGAGCGACGGTGGACAAGAGATTATGAATTCACAAAAAAGTGAAAAATAACACAACAAAATGTATATTCGGGATGTACGTCAGTAATTACACACACACACACACACACGTACCTGTAACATTTTGAAGAACTTGATGAGGCCTGTGTGAGGAATAAGAGGTCCATTGCACACTCCTACGCTGTCTCCACATCTGGACACACACACACACACACACACACACACACACACACACACACACACACACACACACACACACACACACACACACACACACACACACACACACACACACACACACACACACACACACACACACACACACACAGTAAGCATGACATGGCTTAGACGTGGTGAACACAGTGGCCCTCATTTATCAAAGTGGTGTAGACCCCCCCCCCAAAAAAAGACGTTAAGGCGAGATCACCGCAATTGTCAGCATTTATCATTCCATTCGTTGTTACGCCGCTTGGTCGTGTTCCGGTTGTTCAGGTCATAACATTGGGGCGTTTCAAGTTCTTTAAATTATGGTCGGTTTCAGCCGTGAGATTTATCAAAGGACAGACCAAACGTACGCTAGGATTGGCTGTATATGATCGCTTTATACACCTCACCTGAAGTCGAAATCTGGGGTAAAAACTAAGCCGGTTTGTACACTCCATTGATAAATGAGGGCCACTATGTCTTGAGATGAACAGCAGCATTTAGGTGTATTTCCAAGCAATGCGTGCGCACGTGCGTGCACGTGAGTGAGTGAGTGAGTGAGTGAGTAATAAAACTACGTTGGGATGTCACTACACTTTCCACCTGTTAACGACATGTTTTTAATCTGAGGTATTGTTAATGTGAGACGTGTGGTTGAAAAATGACTTATTTCCTATCAGTTACTCAACCCATGAGTTGATGGAGATTTATTTTTGTTTTCGTTGCATTCCTGAGCACATGATTTGATGACCGGCTGGCTGCTCATCAGTCTCCTACTGAGCATCATCAAATTATCGGCTGAGGAATGCAATGAAAACTATAAATCTCCACGGATCCAAGGCTTCATGGGGTGTGTAACTAGGAGAACTACTCCTTTAATATGAGATGTGTGTACTTGCCTGTACACGGTCACAGTGGGCCCGGTCCTCTGCTCCTCAATGAGCTGCAGTCTCAGCCTGTTGCTCTGCAGCAGAACAAACAGTCATCACACCCTGACTGACACTCAGTCAGTTTAACACAAACCAGCACAACCACAGTGATAATCATTCATCAGCTTAAACGTTATAATGATCCCCTTCCCATTCTGTCTGCTCATTTATCATCACTTGTTTATCCTAGTCTACGCTGTATGGATTTTATTTTCTAGGACAGTGAGTGGTTCCCAAACTTTTTAGCTCAAGGCCCAAAAGGGAAATCAGACGTTTGCCCAAACTACTGAAATTAGCAGATCTTCGCGCTGCGTTGCGACCCACGGAACGCACCATGTGACCATAAGATAAACACACGCCGTCTGTAACGTCCGACGACCTTTATTCAATTTCTTTATTACCATTTACAGTAACACCCCCATAAGTCACATCTGCCCATGAAAGATCTTGGGAATGGGCTTATTGTGTCTAAGAAGACATATTTAACCACTTGTACGCATGCCCCCACCCACTGAAATCGAAATCACTAAAATCGCTAAAACGATAGAAAACAGTAAATGAAAACATTTCAAAACTCATGTTTTCTTTTCTCTAATTACAATCGAAAACATGAACTCTTGTTGTAAAAAAAAAAAAAGTTCTCCTAAGTATATAGAGAGGGTATCGGCACATTTCTAAAGTGACAATTTAAGGACTTTTTAATACCTCTAAAATGACAAATTAAATATTGGTCAAATTGTCAAATATCAGAGGCAGAAATTGTGAAAACGGCCGATCTACATGCTCACAACGCCTCGTTGCGAGGCGTTGTGAGCATGTAGATCAGCCGTTTTCACAATAGAACCGTGTTATACTAATGTAATGCCTCGACTCTTAGTGCTCGTAGGTTGGGGCGGTCCCCAGCTAAAATATGATTATTATTTTGATGATTATTTTGAGGGTCGTGGCCTGAAAAGGAGGAGAACCCACTGCTCTAGGACTGGGACAGTGGTAAAGAACGGAAGCGGATCTTCTGGTCCTGACTGACCTGGAACAGTTGTTGGACGTCCTGCGTCTGCAGCTCCAGGGTGGAGAGGACGGGTCTGAGGGACGCTGCCTCCTTGCATCTGTCCTCCACCTCCACCAGAGACAAGGAGCTGTGGAGAGACAGGAGACAGACAACATCAGGGACGTTGCAGAGAATGTGAACCCATTTAGAACGGGTACACATTATTGTGTATCATTATTTTATGCTTTAACCCTGCAAGGCCCAGCGTTGCTTTTTGGCAACATTTTTTAAATCATTTAAAAAAAAACGTTATAGTTAGTTTTCCTGTTCTTTTTTCACATTAACATCACCATTAAATCCTATTGTTTAGTATTACAATGCCATTGGCCAGGATATTTGCATATAAATACCCCCCACAGAGGCTGACATTCACACCTCCCAGAGAAGTTGAAATTCCAGCGTCTGGACGAACAACATCTCACTTTTTAACTGAAGCTATTCCTCACTAAAACATAAGTAAAATGCCTGTAATTTTTTTTTCTCGTGATCATTAGAATGTCTAGAACATGTGCATATGTTAATATTGTGAAAAATATCCCCAAAATGCAAATTAGAGCATGATTTATGATTTATGGCTATAAAACCTTACAAAAACATTATACATTTTTTAACATTACATTTTCCTGTGATTAGGACTCCTACAACACCATCTGATTTTTTTTTTTTTTTTTTTTTTGGCCAGTAGAAATTAATTCGGGTCTTGCAGGGTTAACTATTGAAAAATAGCAGATATACAAGCTCACAGCGCGTGCCGGGCTGCGAGCTTGTAGATCTGCTATTTTTGAAAAAATCATGAAAATTTGAATTTTGACCCGATTCTATAAGTGCCTTTTGAATCCTTCTAAGGTTTTTTGAAAAAACTATGTTTCTATGTCAGCAATCTGGCTATAGCCATCGTCAAAGAAAAGGTCCTTTTCACTTAACTGGAGCTCAGTCTGTTCTTGAGAGACTACCATGTCAGTGGTTCTCAAACCTTTTCATGTGAAGGACCCCCAAAATGATATGTATTTGGCCACGGACCCCCATCTAAAAATACAAATGTTCGCTTTAAAAATACAGATACAAGTCAAAGATTTTCACGACTTTTTCAAGAATAGCAGATCTACAAGCTTGCAGCGCGGCAATCTCAGCGCGGCAATCTCAGGCCTAAATGGGTTAAACTTCATGAAAAGAACATTTAACTTTCATTACACAATGAACGAGAAACAACAAGTAAATGTAAAATACACACAAACTGAACTTTATTTTATTTATAGCAGATTTTTAACACGTCAATGTTTTCTTTTCTTTTTAATCTCTTTCATAACATTCCAACATTTCGTCTGCATAAAAAGCAGACATTGATGTTGTCCAAAAAGTAGAATAATGGACGATACATCTGTCAGACTGATATATTGGTTGAGCTCTAAAAACATCTCCAACATGTCAGTCTGTAGGTTGAGCAGCATATCATTGCTGTTGGGCAAATTATATCTCCATATTTTAACTTTTTTGCCATAAACGAACTCCCAACTAATGTCACAAAAAAGTAGCTAAAATAGCTCATCTACAAGCTCACAACGGGTCGCTGGGAACCAATGTAAAGTATTAACACGAGAATGTGACTAAATAACTACAGATACATCTAAAGCAGGGGTCTTCAACGTTTTCAGGCCGAGGACCCCCAAACTGATGGGGAGATGGAGCAGGGACCCCCTACCACCTCGTAGGGTGGGGGGGTCGGGGCTACGACATATTTTTTATTTTAAACATGTATAAGTTACAGCGAGCAGGGTGGGCCGTACCACTACCAATCTGTCAATTGCATAGTAATCATGTATTCATGCTATTCAAAATGGATAGAATCATGATTTATTATTTAACATAAATGTGAAAAATGGCCAAAAAAAATACATTTTTTGAAATCTTTTTTTTTTTTTTTTTTTTTTTTAAGCAATAATTTCGCGGACCCCCTGCAGTACCTCCGCGGACCCCCTAGCGGTCGCGGACCCCCTGTTGAAGACCCCTGATCTAAAGAAAATAGAATATTGTGTAAAAGTTCATTTTCTTCTGTACTATCATTTAAAACATTTAAACTTGCATATATTCTTGATACATTGCACATTCAGTGAACTATTCAAAACCTTTTTTGTTCAGCTCATGAATATAAAAAGTCCATCTCTCAAAATATTAAAATATTACACAAGACTACTCAAAACAAGGATTTATAATACAGAAATGTGAAGTCTGAAGTCAGAGTTGCCAGAGTTGCTTGAAGTGTCCGCAGTCAGTGATGATGATTAGGGGTGCTATGGAATCTGCATGCTTTTTCACAAAATATTCAAATGATTTTTTTAGATGGATCTGTACATTTGAGCTATTGGAACTCAGGTTATTTTTTGTTTTCCATTTCCTGAAAAGCAAAGGTTTTGGACATACAGGGTTTCAGCCCGATACGACAGTGGCGATATAGAGTTGTTAATATTGTGATATGGGCTCCATTTCAGGGGCCGCGTTGCAATAAAACTGTGATTGAGAGTTGTGGTTATTTTTTACAGCTCTGCATTTTCATGCTTAGAAACCACAAACGCTGAGTTCAACGGGGGGTTTGTTTACTGAAATCACTCATTCACAGTCATTATTTTGGATTTGATAGCAAAACATTAAATGTTTATTTTTTTTATTACTGCTGCAGCAATTAAACTCCTGCTAACCGTTTATAATACGGGGTAAGCATCTGTGTAATGTTAGGCTTTAGCTATCTACTGGATGTAGAACAATAGCTCTCAAAAATTGCAGATCTACAAGCTCACAGCAGGTGACTTTGTGCCGAAAGTGTTCAATAGTTTTCTTATTTTTCTCCTTCTTTCTCCTTTTCTCTGCTGTTCAGAAGTCAGAAATCTCCATGTACTGATATACAAAAAGAATAAGAACTACCTTTTCCTAGCCACTTGCCGACATAAAACATCCCCACCCCCCAATTGCCCAAAAAATAAATCATAAAAGCCCACACATTTTTACCAATTAATTTCCAAAACCTTTCCAGAATATTTAACCCAATTTCCAGGACTATATAACAATAATTCAGCTCAATAACAAGTCGCTTACCCCATGTGCAATGCCCAAAAACAGGTAGTGTATGCCAGTGGTTCTCAACCTTTTCAGGCTGTGACCCCCGAAATAATCATATTTGAACTGGGGACCCGGCACCCTGACGAGCACTAAGAGTAGAGGAATTTTGTATAACACGTTTCTATTGTGAAAATATTTTCCCAATTTCTGCCTCTAATATTTGACAATTTGGCCAATGTTTAATTTGTAATTTCAGAGGTATTAACAAAATCAATAACCCAAGACAATGCATAGTTATTTTCTCCAGGACCTTCCAGGACCCCTTGATCAATTCCAAAACTTTTCCAGTACAGGAAAATTTTTTTTTTCTAATTTCAAAATATTTCCAGGAATTTCATGACCGTGGGAACCCTGTAAAAGGCTCAATCCAAAGTAAACAATACAAACATGAGCACTGTGAAGCTGCTCACCTGTTCTCCAGCCGATGGTCACAGTAGAGGCCGAACTCCGTCACTCCCTCTCGGCATAGCTCCGCCCCCAGCCCCGCCTCCAGCACCCCTCCCAGCACGCAGCCTGCCGTCCTCCACAACGCCTGGGAGAAGAGCACAAACCTCAACGTTACCTTCTCTGGTTTTACAGACCAGGACAGACCTGGTAGTTCTGAACAGTGGTGGGAAAAAAAACTATTTATTCAAAAATTACAAAAACATTATGCTGCATACATAGCAACAAGAACCACAAAAGGGGTTCCCGCCCTGAAGGGTAAAAACACCATAAGGGGTTCCTGCCCAAAATGGTTTAAAGCAGTGGTTCTCAACCTTTTTGGCTGCAGTACCCCCTTAAACTGATTTCTGAAGCCAAGTACCCCCTTCCACTAACCACAGCATTTTGCTTATAAAATTGACATTAAAAGTCCTGTTCCAATGCCAATATGTTCAAAATAATGGCAAATAAACATCGCTTTCTATTGTATAACAGTTGTACTAGTCAAGGTATTGATGTAATTTGATTTAACAATTTACAGTTGAGCAGGTTCACACACAGACTGTCAATGTTTTGTCATTACCATAGTAAATAAATACCCATGTTCTCCTGTACCCCCTGCAGTACCCTCGCGTACCCCTAGTGGTACAAGTACCCCCATTTGAGAAACACTGGTTCAAAGTACCAAAAGTAGAAAGTACTCATTATGCAGAATGTCCCATTTCAATAAAAACTCTGCATAAAACTCTTTTGAAAATAGCAGATATACAAGTTCACAACACGTTGTCACATCCTGACGCATGTGTGTCTGCAGTCTGATAAAATAGTGCAGGGGTTTTTCAACTGGTCGTATGTGAAGGTAGGGGTGGGCGATATGGAAAAATACAATATCACGATATTTTCCCAAGCTGTATCACGATACACGATTTTATGGTTATTTTTCAAGTTACTTGACAAAAACTAGACTCTCTGGGTTCCCTTTGGGAGGTCTAATTTGAACTTTACAAGTTCAATACCTTACGGGTCCATTTGGTTTCATTTCTATACTGTCAGAGTTAAGAGGAGACCTTGACATTTTAAAGTTTGAGAGCTACTGATTTAGACCAAAATGCAGGTTTAAATTGAATTCTGCAATGAATCTCTGTTTTAACGATTCAACAGGATTTCTTACAAGGCTCCCTCAATTGTATCACGATATATACGATACCTCTGAAAAGGCATATCGTGGAGACATTGTATCGTCTCAACGATAATTATCACCATATCGCCCACCCCTACGTGAAGGTATTGCATGTGGTCCCCACTGACCATGCATTCAGTAACCGCGTGGACCACGCTGGTTGAGAAACGGTGCACTAAATGACCTGGTGACCTATGACGACACGTCACTGTGGAGGTCAAGAAATTCCACAGAAAAGGGAATTGGAAGTTCAAGAAAAGGAAGTGTACCGGATTTCCTGGTGGAGTCTTCATTATTAGTAAATGTGGCAATCCGATTCTATAAGTGTCTTTTGAATCCTTCTACTTTTTGAAGAAAAAAAAATATGTTTCAATGTCAGTGGTTCTCAAACTTTTTCATGCGAAGGACCCCCATCTCAAAATATTTAGTTCCAGGGACCACCCAGAAGCAAATATTTGAGTTAAAAATGTTAGTTTTTAAAAAGATATTTTCAAAAACAAAATCACGATTTTTCAAAAATAGCAGATCTACAAGCTCGCAGCACGGCACTCGGTGCCGCGCTGTGAGCTTGTATATCTGCTATTTTTCAATAGTTAAAGCATTCAATAATTCTAGGTCCAAATGGGTTAATATAGAAGGTTGGATAAAGTAAGAGACGTAAACAAGCACACACGCCGCACATCCACTCTAAAGTTAAAGGTTGCAAGTTCCACTCCTACAGTAGATTAAGTACTACCTGAGCTGAAGCTAGAGGAGATATTCATCTCGGGGGCTGCCCATAAGTTTGATGGCCCATTATTCAGACATCCAAATAGTCTGAACAATGTTAGGCTAGTGGTGGTTTAATTTAAAGTCATGGTTAGGCTTGGTTATAATGTGCGCTGTCTGACCTATTGGACCTTTGGAGCAATAAGCTGTCAAACGTATACATCGAAACTGAATACATTTCCATTTCTATGTAGAGGTGAAAAGATGAAATACCTGTTTGCCCTCAATTGTGTTGTAGTCCAGAAGCTGCAGTTCACAGTCTTCCTCCAGAGGGCGCAGTAGACCACACAGTTCGCCATTCACTCTGCTCACCAGTGATCCTTTCACCCTGCAGGTCAGAGGTGGAATAACTACTGTGTTAACCAGAACCTACTATATACACTTATTTTCACAATAGGCTATGGCAGTGGTTCTCAAAGTGGATTCCAAGTCTGTAACTCTAACAGTATACAAATGGCACCAAATGGACCCGTTAGGGTCCATTTGTATGCTGTCAAAGTTAAGGGGAGACCTTGAAATGTAACACTGGGCTATGGGATCTATAGTCGCAGTCCCCACAGCCTATGGGGTCTGTGGTCATTGGTCAAGGTCAACACAACAGAGAGACGCAGAGAGCTGACTCAGTTTCTTAAATATGTCAAGAGACCAACATTTAACGTAATTTGACTTGAATTCCATGGTCACATCACCAATATCAATACTGATGTTGCAATACCAGATTCCACCAGTAGGGTTCACAATGCATCTGTTATTACTGTGACTATTACTGTGACTGAGTGCAGATACAGATTAAAAAAAAAACTCTCACCTATATTCCCTCAGCTTTTCAATTGAATGTCTCTCCTACATTGTCTCCCTCTCAGCTGTCCTACTGTCTGTCTCCTACATTGTCTCCCTCTCCCCTGTCTGTCTCTCCTACACTGTCTCCCTCTCAGCTGTCCTACTGTCTGTCTCTCCTACACTGTCTCCCTCTCAGCTGTCCTATTGTCTGTCTCTCCTACACTGTCTCCCTCTCAGCTGTCCTACTGTCTGTCTCTCCTACACTGTCTCCCTCTCAGCTGTCCTACTGTCTGTCTCTCCTACACTGTCTCCCTCTCAGCTGTCCTACTGTCTGTCTCTCCTACACTGTCTCCCTCTCAGCTGTCCTACTGTCTGTCTCTCCTACACTGTCTCCCTCTCAGCTGTCCTACTGTCTGTCTCTCCTACACTGTCTCCCTCTCAGCTGTCCTACTGTCTGTCTCTCCTACACTGTCTCCCTCTCAGCTGTCCTACTGTCTGTCTCTCCTACACTGTCTCCCTCTCAGCTGTCCTATTGTCTTTCTCGCCTCTATTATCCGTCTCTCAGGTTACCTACTGTCTGTCTCCCTCTCAGCTGTCCTACTGTCTGTCTCTCCTACACTGTCTCCCTCTCAGCTGTCCTACTGTCTGTCTCTCCTACACTGTCTCCCTCTCAGCTGTCCTACTGTCTGTCTCTCCTACACTGTCTCCCTCTCAGCTGTCCTACTGTCTGTCTCCCTCTCAGCTGTCCTACTGTCTGTCTCTCCTACACTGTCTCCCTCTCAGCTGTCCTACTGTCTGTCTCTCCTACACTGTCTCCCTCTCAGCTGTCCTACTGTCTGTCTGTCTCTCCTACACTGTCTCCCTCTCAGCTGTCCTACTGTCTGTCTCTCCTACACTGTCTCCCTCTCAGCTGTCCTACTGTCTGTCTCCCTCTCAGCTGTCCTACTGTCTGTCTCTCCTACACTGTCTCCCTCTCAGCTGTCCTACTGTCTGTCTCTCCTACACTGTCTCCCTCTCAGCTGTCCTACTGTCTGTCTCCCTCTCAGCTGTCCTACTGTCTGTCTGTCTCTCCTACACTGTCTCCCTCTCAGCTGTCATACTGTCTGTCTCTCCTACACTGTCTCCCTCTCAGCTGTCCTACTGTCTGTCTGTCTCTCCTACACTGTCTCCCTCTCAGCTGTCCTACTGTCTGTCTCCCTCTCAGCTGTCCTACTGTCTGTCTCCCTCTCAGCTGTCCTACTGTCTGTCTCTCCTACACTGTCTCCCTCTCAGCTGTCCTACTGTCTGTCTCCCTCTCAGCTGTCCTACTGTCTGTCTGTCTCTCCTACACTGTCTCCCTCTCAGCTGTCATACTGTCTGTCTCTCCTACACTGTCTCCCTCTCAGCTGTCCTACTGTCTGTCTCTCCTACACTGTCTCCCTCTCAGCTGTCCTACTGTCTGTCTCCCTCTCAGCTGTCCTACTGTCTGTCTCCCTCTCAGCTGTCCTACTGTCTGTCTCTCCTACACTGTCTCCCTCTCAGCTGTCCTACTGTCTGTCTCCCTCTCAGCTGTCCTACTGTCTGTCTCCCTCTCAGCTGTCCTACTGTCTGTCTCCCTCTCAGCTGTCCTACTGTCTGTCTCTCTCTCAGCTGTCCTACTGTCTGACGAATAAAAAAAGATACAAAGATTGGCCTGTACGAGACGGGATCTCACCGTGTGCTCTGCGCCACGAGAAGGGGCGTGGTCACACCGGCTCTGCCCTCCACCGTCCTGCCGTCGGCCAATCGGATACTGAGGGGCCTCTCTGTAGCTCCGCACCTCGTCTTGTTGCCGTGCCTCTCCCTGAGAGACTCGAAGAGCCGCAGACGATCAGACGCAACAGAGGACTCCTGCAACTGGAGAGGAGAGGGGAGGGGAGGCATATTGGGAGGGGGAGTGGAGGATTGAGAGAGATCTGTCAGAATTAACACCATGAAAACCTTCCATTTACGAACCACTTTAACCTGTTGTATCCCTTTCTTGGCCATGTCATTACAGGAAAATAACTGTTCCAAAACGGAACGTATTCAAAAGCATTAGATCTGCAAGCTCAAAACAAACTTCGAGCTTGTAAATCTTCTAACTTTGGTACTTGCATGTGACACTGTACTAATATGATCAAGTAGGGCGATACTTTACAGGAGGACATATATATTTATATGGAGAATAAGAGGTTTCTGCCCGACAGCAACGATATACAAGCAGAGAGAGAGAGAGTTGGTACGAGGGGACTGAGGGTCTGTATGTCTCCATCAATGTCACATCCCATCATGTTACAACCCTCATGTTACAACCCTGTTACACACACACACACACACACACACACACACACACACACACACACACACACACACACACACACACACACACACACACACAGTGTTGACAAAAATATTGATTTATCGAAAAGTATCGATTTTGAATATAGTATTGATTTCAATATGACTTTTCCATAGTATCGATAATATCAATACTCAGGTAAAAACAAGAGAGGTAAAAACTCTCTTGTTGGTTTACACCAACATTACTTTTATGTGTATCCTTCCTACTTTGGCTCATTCCTAGCTTTAGAAAGTGCACTACCATCTACCTCAAGAAGTTCTGCATTTTTCTTAAAATAAAAATAAAATGGCACTAAAATCACTGTGGTTGCGTGGTATCGAAAATGTTATCGAGTATTGACATTTTTCAAAATATCGTATCGAAGTTAGAAATACAGTATTGTGACAAGCCTAACACACACACACACACACACACACACACACACGAGCAGCAGTTGTTCAGGAGTGTTTCTAGAAATCCTGACCACACCAGGAACAGAATTAAATATATTAATATTTCAGCTGTTCATTTTCACCTGGCTGCCATCCCATAATGCAAAGCACTTACATTACAAACAAATAGAGACAGTGTCCTGAAGCATTATACATTCTCTCTCAAACACACCCTCTCTCTCACACACGATTCTGAAGCACTAGCATTATACACACTCACACAGTCCTGAAACATATAGGCCTACTACCTCTCACGCGCGCGCGCGCACACACACACACACACACACAGTCTCTCTCTCTGCAAAATGTCCCTGCAATACTATTGCACTCTCAATCCGCACAGCCACACAGTGCTTTAATACACAAAGTAGCCACACGTCAGTCATGAAACATCTAGCATTATATCATGGCCATTATGAAAACCCAGCATGCGTCACCTGGCTGTAGGCTCTGTGCACGCGCACCAGCGTCCCGTGCGCGTTACATCTAAACAGAACCGTCGCGAGCGTCCTGAGCGGACCCTCTGCCATGGCAACCATCCTATAATAACATTATCATCAACAATAATAATAGTGTCACAACATCATCTCAGCAGTGTCCTCCTCCGCCACTGGGATGCGCCATGACACCGGAACAGCTCACGCCGACGCTGCTGGCGCTCATTGGTCAGACTAGAGGAAAGGGGCGGGACTTAACGCCCTGCGTGCGCGTGCCTGGGCGTCTGGGAGGGGTGCGCGTGCACGCAGACACAGGAGGAGACGATCTGCAGTGGATGGATGGATGGAGACTAGAGAGCAGTGGAAACTTATTCATGTCTAGGACCCCCGAATTCAGATGTATCTGGCCGCGGACCCCCTTCTAAAAGTATTTTGTGCCAAGGTCCCCCATACAAGATACTTTTTATTTATTTTTAATTGTTATAGCAGATCGACAAGCTCACAGCAGGTCGCATTGCGATGAGCTGTGAGCTTGTAGATCTGCTATTTTCCTCTCCAAATGGGATGGTAGTAGGCGAAGTTCATTCCCAAAACGACCCTCCCCTCTCTCTCTCTCATAGCCTACACACCCCAGGAAGCACTGACTTCATGGAAATTGTTATATTTTTTGTCACATCCTGATCCAATTTTCCAATATTTGATGAAATGGAGTAAATAGCAGGCCAAAGCAACACTTAAACTCTACATCTCTCTGATTGTGATCCAGGGAGGACTGCCACTGTGGAGGTTATTGTAAGACATTTTTAAGCTTGGCTAACTACTTCAATTAATCAATTATTGTAATATTGGATCAGATGGGACAAAAAACAAAACATCTCCATGGGTGAGTAAATTATAGAGGAAGAAAAAGTCATTTTGGTGATGAACTATGCCTTTAAACTAATTTGAAGCTATAAGTGTATTAACTCATTTTTCTGGGGACCCCCTGCAATTCCCTCAAGGACCCCATTTTGAGAACCATTGCAACAAATAATTACATAGCTACAAGTGTCTGTGATTTAACAGTGGTGGAAGTAGCAGCAATAGCAATGTAGAAATGTGCTACTCTGCAGAATATCCAATGTTACAATTATTTACAGAGAAAAAAAGATTGGATATAAGCTCTCAAATAATTACAGTGGAGTATGCATTTGGGTTCCCTTCCGGAATCAATGGGGGGTAAATGTACTATATTATAAGAATGTAGCCTATATAAGATTTGTTGTCTTAGGACAAATACATTTTTTTTTTATTGAACTCAAGTCTCCATGGCGTGAGTAATTAATAGAAAGGGGAAGAAAAAGTGTCATTTTGGGGGTGAACTACTCCTTTAAATGCACTTTCCACCACTGTGTAGGCCTATACTCCGTCGTAGGACGGTGTCGGCGACATCGTCCAACGACAGAGTATGAGGATGCTTTGGATATCCCGCACTGTCTGAGCGCACTGGCCAATACAAACTAATACGAGCAATTCCGAACGCAAATTACGCAATTATCCAGAATTGCGGATTTGTTTTGTTTTTTTGGGCTACTTCCTTAACAGGTTAAGATTGTTTCTTTGCAAAATATGTTGACATGTAATTGCAGGGGTCATTAATAACCCGTTTAGTCAAATTATCCTCGCCAGCTTTTTATATTGGCCTACCATTATCGTCTATCGCGTGTTTGTACAGCTGGAAGAAAAATGCAAGATGCTAATTAGCCTATATAGTAGCCTAGTAACTAGGGCAGGCTATTGGAGAATATTTCCTGCTGTTCTACAGTTGTCTTTAAGCATTACGCAAGTTGTTGAGGGTTAATAAATATATGTAGGTGATGCTGACTGTATGGCGGATGAGACAATCCAGTTCAGTTATTAAATCTGCAGTACCACTAAATGACCACCAAGAGGCGCTGCTGCTCCTTAAGAGGGCCACGGGGCCGTTAACATGTGATGACAATCAACCATGTTGAATTAAAGAGCACGCAGCATCAAGTAGACTACTGTTGCGCAAATGTTGATCTAATTAGTTCATAACATGAACCAACGGTAATCCTACTTAGTGAAAGAGCGATTTATCAAGCACTTGGATTACAGTATAGGTCATTACACTGACCAGATCATCATAGATTCAACCATATTGGATGATAAACACATAGCCTATTTAGAGCAGAGTTCATAACATGGTTTAGAGGATATATATGAAACTTTGTATTTAAATTGTTATCTTTCTGTTATAAGCTACTATATATATCAAAATGTTCATCAATAATGACATGCCCAAAATAGGGATGGCAGATTTAAATTAGTTTGTGGTTTTCATACCATTTTGTATTTGTATTCTATAATAATTTAATATCATTTAATACCTTCCCTTTGTTTGGGGTGTATATGAAGTTTGGTTGTGTTAAGTTAAGTGGAATACAGGACCTTCTGATAATTCTGATGCTAATCATTGCTATAGTGTTCAGTGTAAGAGGAGTCTCTCAGTCTCAAGTTCAAACTGAAAATACTGAAAATACATGTTCAGGCCAGGATAGCAATTTGATCTCATATACAGGATAAACAAGTGAATGAAAGTGGAAAGCGATGATAGAAAATAAAATTAAGAGAGCTGGAACAAAACTGATCTCGTAAATGTTCTTTGTGGTTGGAGAAATCTGATATATGGCAATGCCAATCAATATAGGGATTTCACTTAACAAAAACCTTAACCAAAAACATCACCTTTAGTGAGTTTGTGACTTGACGATAAATACCGTTGGAACGGACCACTTTTTCCATTGCGATGCAAGGTTTAAGCCCTAAGTTATTAGATGTAGAGTATAGTATAGTAGTATAGTAGTAAGTATATGAAGTATAGTAGTAAGTATATGAAGAACCAACTCTATGTGTGCACTCAATGTGTGCACTCAACCTAACTTCTAGACTACAAGACTCAACTGCAGTATCAAAATATACAATGAAACCCATATTAGCGTCATCTCCTGTTGTTCCAAAACGATCACATACTGCATCATTTATAGAATTACTGGGTTATACTTATTGCAGATTACACAATTCTAAGCCGACCTTTGTACTTGGTTAGTTTGCCTTTGTGATGCCGTTTGACCTGCTGTATGCAGCGTGTACAACTGTCTATATCAGTGGTTCTCAAAGTGGGGTCCTTGAGGGCCAATTGATTGATAGTCAAATGGACCCTTACGGGGTCTATAACTCAAGAGCGTACACATGGAATTTGATCAAAATTGTATCAAATTTGGGCCCATGGTCTAATGCATATCAAACTGGGGGTCCTTGGAAATGAAAAAGGTTCAGAATCACTGCTAAAACTGTCCCTAGCATGTTTTTTCAAATGGGGGTCTGCAGGCTGATGTGTGTCAATGTGGGGGTCCTTGACAAGAAACATTTTTGAGAACCACTGGTCAATATACCGTGTCCTTTATGTACTGTGTGCTCCGTGTAGTACTGTGCAGTATGTACTGTGTATTTAAGGTCGGTTGAAAAGGTACACAAGTCCATCGTGTTGCAAGTGAACTGAATGCATGTACTGATATGACGATATCTCAACTTCATGTGTATCATATTGAACAAGGGGACGATAGAAAATGTGTTTGTTAAAGAACAA
Source organism: Nannobrachium achirus (assembly GCF_963921795.1). NCBI lineage: Eukaryota > Metazoa > Chordata > Actinopteri > Myctophiformes > Myctophidae > Nannobrachium > Nannobrachium achirus. Next base: position 15,659,657 of record NC_137811.1, on the reverse strand, counting down.
AATAAAAAAAAGCGGTCGTCGAGGACTGTTCATAATCGGTTCTGTAGGAAAAGTGATGAAACATCTTCTCTTATACTTCTCATAATGCCATCATGGCCATCATGTAGTATGTCAATGTTGTTGTGTTGAGATATAGGTCACTGTACACTACATAGAGTACATGAAATGTGTCCTCTGCATTTAACACAATCCTAACTATTAGGAAGAGTGGATGCCATTAATACCCATCATAATAGTCCATGGGCCATACGAGATGTCGGTATAGGTGGCAAAGGTTATCGTGCATTTTATAAAAGCTCTATATCTGTATTTTATATTTTGGTATGATAACCCTTTCTGAGACACAGCTAAATTGGTGTTATCAGCTGCTAGAGTTGGTATCCCATTAACTTTACATTGCAGGAGAAAAAAGCTAAAAAATAATCTGCTTTAAATAGCATATGAGGGGTCAAACTAGGGTTTTTTCATGATTCTGAATCCATTGCAAGCATCTGTTTTGCACAAAAAACATTCCTTGGGCTAAAAAACAGCCCAACAAGACTATGGTTTAGTGATGAAAAGTGATGAATCATCACTTTTCATCACTTTTGGGGGTCTGTTTTAGCCCAAGGAATGTTCTTTTATGCAAAACAGATGTTTGCAATGGAAAAAATGCATGATAACCTTTGCCACCTTTCCGATACCGACATCTCGTATGGCCCATGGACTATAACTAGTAATACAGCAGCCAGGAAGTAGTCCCTGTATGGGCTAAGTGTCTTGCTTTTGATTTCCAAACGGCCTCGTCCAGATAAGTCTCATAATGTAGTCCCATAATGTCCAAGTTTCAATGTTCCCTTGTAATGAAAACTCTTTTAAATAAATAAAGTTTCAATTTAGCACCCCGGTTGGGTAGAAAATACCACTCTGCCAAAACATAACAAGTATAAAACATTGAGTTATGTTCATTGAGTTATGTTCATTGCTATGTTCATTGCTGTGTGCTTGCAGGACAATATATTCAGAAATGAGTGTTCAATGTGTCCTTACATAACAGTTTCTTGTGATAAAGTGGTTCTAGAGCCCGACCGATATGTCAGCCATTTTTTCTTTATCGGCAAATATGCAGCGGATGTGTCCGGATTCCTAACAACTACCAATCAGGAGCGAAAAGCTTCCATAGCTCTACAAGCTCAAAATGTGTTGCGATGCATTTTGAGCTTATAGACCCATTATTTTATTGTTTTTCTTTTTTTTTTCTCTCAACGTATGGCTTATGTTGCTAAACGTGTTAGCTTATGTTTCTAAAACATCCTTCCCCCATAAAATGTATACATATCAAAACATCGGCGGTCTAGGACGCCCCAAAATAGGGATCGGACCCCAAAAATGCGGCATCGGTCAGGCTCTAAGCAGATTGTGTTCGTGTTTGTCAAAATAAAATAAAACAAAACCAAAACAGACATACTGTACATGAGGTATAAGGTGTCCGCTGTCTCAGAGTGTGTGCATATTGAGATAAAACACTTCTAATCTAGGTAATGAGTAATGAGTGTGATATTAAAGCGACTGTAAATGATGTGCCGGTTACAGAGAGGAAAAACAGTCACACCTGAAAAGATTGGACACTCAAACACCAGTGATGTATCATCATTGATGAAGAACAGCAGTAGTAGCAATAATAATAATGCAACTAATCAAAGAACAATTTACACACATCAGCTTGCTCACTTCTTCAGCAAACATCAAACTAAAAAGGTTTTCAAAAACAAAAAAAAACAAAAAAAAAACAAGTAAAGGAAAAGAAGAAAAAAAAAAACACTCCCTCGAGCTGAAGAATACAAATCTATGTTGCGGCTATTTACACAAGTCAACATGTTAGCTGAACGAACAAGGCAAACCTTTTATCAAGATTTGTTCACTGCTCCACGGTCTGAATGCACACACAGACACACACAATGTCATTTTTTTTTACAGATCAGTAAATCGTTGCAAAAAAAAAAGTAAGGAGAATTTACTTCGGATCCTTCTTCGGGTTTTTTGCACTGCTTTCGTCTCCACTCATCATAAACCTTGCACACAGAGTCTCTGCGGACACTTGCACGCCAAATGACGTCACATGTTGCAAATACAGAGGGGGGAAATGGCTTCACAAGGTGTTGTAGAACCAGTTAATATAGAGAGAAATGAAGGCCAAGGTAATGAAGGCCAAGGTAAAGACTGGAGGCCGTTGAACACAGCTGGTCTCGGTGTGGAGATGAGACATGAACAAGTCACCACCTTAAAGCTAGACGGTTTAATGCAGTGTTTCTCCAACTTTTAAATGTCAAGGTCTCCCCTCAACTCTGACAAGTGTACAAATGGAACCAAATGGACCATAACGGGTCCATTTGTTTCCATTTGTACACTGTTAAGAGTTACAGACTTGAATGGGTCAATTTAGACCCCTCTAAAGGAACCCACAGAGCCCCTAGATTCCACTTTGAGAACCAATTGGTTTAATGTATGCTTCGTGTTACGATAACTGTCACGGGCCACAAACAGGCAATTTTCCATCTCTCAATGCGTCGCAAATGTGACACATTGTGAGATAGTTAATTGGCTATTTTTGCCACATGATACCTTCGAACAGCAAAGCATAAATCAGGCTTGGAGGTCTCATCTCACCTTTTAGCATTTATAAAAAATGGGCCCCAATTTTTTTAAATTTTCACCCAAAGATTACCGCCCAAGAGTTTTAGATCAAAATTTGACTGAGTGCTATGCAAATAACCCAATTTCAAAACACAGACAGGGAGCTGGTGGTGAAACCTTATAGCTAGCTGTAAGGTAGCGACGTCGGTCCGGCCATTAAACGCAGAAAAGCAGGACCGCGTTCAGAACTTCCTTTAAATGTAATTTACACTCCTTCGTAAGGCGTTACTCCGGAGCATAACTTCATATATATATTTTTTAAAAGGGTAATGTACATGTGCGCTCAGAACACTAACATCACACAGGCTTGAGAGAGAACGACTGACGACGACATTTCCTGCCCCCCATAACATCTTCGTGTGTGCGAGTTAGTTTTTGTGTAAGCCAGACGGTTGGAGTTCTCGGCGGTCTCCCGCCTACTGACTGGCTGGCGACATCCACTGACAATGGACTACCACAGGGTTTCCCAATAGGCGGCCCGTGGGCCATTTGGGGCCCGCGGGGGGCTACTGTCAGGCCCCCACCAACCCCAGTAATAATGGTGGTATAAGAGCAGCAACAACACTAGTATATCGTCGTTGTCAGGTGGATACCTCGTATCTCCACATTTGTACGTTCTTTCGCAAAGTAAAGCCCTACTTCATCATTCAAGGCCGTCTCACAAAAGTAGTGAAAACAGCAGATCTACAAGCAACCGCGAGGCGTTGTGTGCTTGTAGATCTGCTGTTTTCACTAGTTTAAATCATTTTTAAAATGATAAATGCAAAACAAACAGTTTTGGACATAAAAGATTTTCACCCGACAACGACGATATCTGAACTGTCACTGGAGTAGCGGGAACACCACCGTCGTCCCCTGCAATGCTGTGGCCCTCGGCTTGGTACCCTAGACATGATTCAGCCCTTGGGGAAAACTAATTGGGGAACCTTGGACAACCACAAAGAAATGGACTCTACGTACAGCAGCCATATTGGAAATAAATTAGGTCTCTTCCTCGCTTCCTTCACAGGTTGTTAACAGGGATTCCAATTAGAGTTCTCAAATTCTCCCCGAACCCCGACCGAACCAACGTTTCTGGGCAGGGTAGGGCCTAAAATATATGCCAATTAGTCTGGCCGGGCCTTAATTCTCAGGCCCGTTGAGAACTAATTTCAATGACGGCTCTGTTCCATTTAGTGCAGTACAAGTGGTCCTCAAACTTAACCCTAACCCGTAATTCTGAGAGTGTACAAATGGAACCGAACCGAGTGTTCCATTTGTACATTCAGAATTACACACCCATGGGGTACTATTGGAACCCCCTCAACCATGAGGGTCCCTAGACCACACTTTGGGACCCACTGGTGTAGCAGAGTGTTTCCAGTGAGCCAACATGCACCAGGGCTGTCACGATATGACATTTTACATGACGATTAATTGTCACTCAAATAATTGGCGATTAACGATTTAATTGTGTTTTTGTCGTTGATAATTACATTTCTGTTTGGCTTTTAGGCTTTGAAGTTGTACATGTTAGATATGACACATAACCTAAATATACAAAGAAATTACTGACATATTTGACAACTTACTACTTAAAACATAACTTTGATAGTGGAAATAGCCGATCTACAAGCTCGCGACACGTTGTGAGCTTGTAGATCTGCTATTTCCACTTTTTCTGACATTTTTGAACATTCACGATTATGACGATTATGACAAAATAATTGCGATAATGTCAAATAATCACGATTAGACGATTATGTAATAATTGTGACAGCCCTAACTGGACGAGGCCCGATTTCATTTCCAATATGGCTGCAGTGCATAGGAGCCTATTGGGTTTCCAAATGGTTTCCACCCTTAACGTTGAATGTACCCAGGTGTCATCATCAGTAGTTAGAGATTTCCAATCGCCTGTTTACACGAGATCGGTTAACACCTTCATGTGCTTGAGGAGCAGGAGCAGAAACATGGAAGAAGAATCAGTAATTCTACTAAATCGACCCCTCCCCCCCCACCTCTTAAGAGAAGAGGGGGGAAAAAAAGGTCTCAGTAATGACAGCGGGGGAAAATAAAGAACTCTGCATGACAATCTGCTCTGCATTCAGTTGATAAGGTGATCCGCACGCTTCAATTCAACACTTGACGATTTTATTCATGGCAGCAAAGCTTAGCGCGGCTCAAAGGTAAAACTGAACACCCCTCCCCCCCTTAAACTACCAAGAATAACTTTATATGGTCACACACACACACACACACACACACACACACACACACACACACACACACACACACACACACACACACACACACACACACACACACACACACACACACACACACACACACACACACACACACACACACACACACACACACGTAATCTGAATCTAGTGGTGTGGTTTCCAGCGGTGACTTGATCGACTCCTTCAGTCTAGATATTAAAAAAAAAAAAGCGTAAAGGAAAAAACACACGAGAGAAGAACAGGTCTGAAGAAGAAAAGCGTGTGGGAGACATTATTTACAATATGATACACTCAATCGGCCACTCGTATGACGAGCCCACCCCACCCCACCCAGACCCCCACCTCTCTCTCTCTCTCTCTCTCTCTCATAGACCACAGCTCCCTCATGGAGAAGGCAGATACTAGATTCAAACTGCTTTATTCCCCTCGCCTTCTCCTCCTAGATTGACCTCAAGGCTTGCCTGACGCTCACAGAGGTCAACATGCTGTCCATGACTGCACCACACGTGATGCCAGTAACCAACCTCGTCTTATGATGACAAGAGATTGAAAGGGATATCTCACTTTCAAGCATGTTTCGGGGTCATTTCGACCCCGAAACACTGTCTATACTCAGAGAGTTTGTGAGCAGCCCCGAACTGTTATTAAGTTGCTTGATTCAGTATTTAGATATTTGATATTCATTTTACAGACACACCTATATAAACCCATTGCAATTTCAAACTCCATTTTAACCATGTTAGACTTTTCTTTTTTTTTAACATTTTATAATAATAATACAGAAATAAAATAAATGAAAACACTGCCCACTTAGGTATTAGAAGGACAATACGAGTCACCAGAACCATGGACTGGTGTTTTTGAATTTGAATTTACAATGGTTTTGAATAGGAACCACGTGTCGATCAAATTAACATCCAAATACTTAATCAAGCAACTTAAAAAAAAAACAGTTTGGGGTGCTCACTGCTCACAAAAGCCTGAACAGACGTTACAATGACCCCAAACATGTTTGAAAGTGAAATATCCCTTTAAGTCCCTGGAAATATTGTGATGTTAGGCGGGACAACGGAGCATGTAAACCACTCAAAGGTGTTTAAAGGGAACCAAAACCAACGAAACCAAATCTGTGTAAAAAAAAGAAAAAAAAAAAGAGCCTGACATCTGACATCGAAAGGCAGGCTACTGACCTGCTCTTCTGCTATCGTCTGCCGTCGGTGCCAGGTGTGCTGATAGTGACCTCACCTGGCACCAGCAGTCCACTTAACATGCTTTTTGACCATTTTAGACGGCGGTCGGTTTGTTGGTTCCTCTTTAACTTTCCTCCGTTCAGAAGCAAACTACACTTAGCTTTTAGAGCCGTTCGAAATGAAATGTTTACATTCTACGCCTGCTAAGCTGCTGATTGACTGACGAGCTAAACAGGCTAACTGGTTGAGGTTCTAGCACACTAAGAGCCCGAGTCATACTCAGTTGTGCGCAGGTGTCACGTACCCGAAAGATATTTTCGTTGTGCTGACGCCATGCGCACAACTAACTCGGACATGAAGGGCGATTTATACATAGCTGCGTGCGTCTTGAAACGGGTCGAGCCATTTATCAGTGCGCGACACACAGCTATAGCATAAACCGAGCCTAGCTAGCTAGCTTGAGATTAAACTGGACATACGCGAGGCTGTTGTTAACCCATTTAGGCCTAGAATTATTGAATGCTTTAACCAGTGAAAAATAGCAGATATACAAGCTCACAGCGCGGCACCGAGTGCCGCGCTGCGAGCTTGTAGATCTGCTATTTTTGAAAAAGTCGTGAAAATGTGTGCAAATCTTTGAATATATGTATTTTCAAAGCGAACGTTTGTAACTCAAATTTTGCGTCTGGGTGGTCCCTGGAGCAAAATATTTTGAGATGGGGGTCCATGGCCAAATACATATCATTTTGGGGGTCCTTCACATGAAAAGGTTTGAGAACCACTGACATTGTTCTTGTAAGAACAGACTAACTGAGCTCCAGTTAAGCGAAAAGGACCTTTTCTTTGACGATGGCTGGCCAGATTGCTGACATAGAAACATGGGTTTTTAAAAAAAAAAACTTAGAAGGATTCAAAAGACACTTATAGAATCGGGTCAAAATTCTAATTCTCACGATTTTTCAAAAATAGCAGATCTACAAGCACGCAGCGTGGCACTCGGTGCCGCACTGTGAGCTTGTGTATCTGCTATTTTTCAATAGTTAAAGCATAAAATAACAATACACAATAATGTGTAACCGTTCTAAATGGGTTTTAAGCGAACATAAGGAGTAGGAACCGGGCTCATACCAGCAAAAAGCTTTTACACTACTGTAGCTCTTGGTTTAAGCCGCCCATCAGTAGCGGGGGGGCATGAAGGGTCTCTTGGTGGCGTGGTGGTGGAAGGACCCTCCGCCAAACGGGGGCCCGGGGCGCTTATTCCCTCCGCGGGGGGGCGGAGGGGGCAGGGGCCGGTGCAGGTGGAGCTGCTGCTGGTGGTGTAGGTGGTGGTGGTGGTGGGGGGGGCGGCCGCCGCCGCGGTGCTGCAGCAAGGGGCTCTGGGGGATGGGCACGGACAGGATGGGAGGCCGCGGGGTGGGCAGGCGCAGCAAAGAGGCGGGGGAGCGGGCAGGGGGGGCGGCGGCCTGCGCGGCCGGTTTGGCGGCCTGAGCGGCCGGCTTGGCGGCCTGAGCGGCCGGCTTGGCGGCCGCAGCCGCCGGGGGGGGCTTCTGGAGAGACGACGGCGAGCGGGGAGGGGGGGCGGAGTCGGCAGAGGGAGTGGTGGGAGTGGTGGGGGTGGAGGGGGAGGAGCTTGTGGAGGAGGCCGGGGGTTTATTATTGGCCGGGGGTTTATTATTATCGGGAGGAGGGAGGGGGGGCTCCTTGACCCGGCCGAGGAGTGGTGGGGGGGCGCCGGGCGCCCCGGGGCGGTGGAGGGGCGGGGCGTGGTGGGGGGGGCGCAGGGGTGGGGGTTCTTTGACCGTGCCGGGCCGGGGGTGGGGATGGGGACGGGGGTGGGGCATGGGGAGGTTGTGGGGGTGGGGCAGCTTGGGCGGCTCCCCGAGCAACGAGGCCATCAGCGGAGGGGGGCCCCCCGCCTTACCCGGCCCTCCTCCGCCGCCGGCCCCCCTGCCTCCGCCCCCTCCCTCCACCCTCGCGGGGGGAAGGGGGGGCAGCGCGCGGTCGACGGGGACCGCCACCCCGCCCACCATGACGGTGGACAGGGGAGGGCCCGGGAAGGGGTGGGGGTGGAGGGGGGGGTGCTGCTGCTGCTGGTGGGGGTGGGGGTGTTGGGGGTGCTGGGGACGCGGGTGGGGGTGTTGGGGGTGCTGGGGACGCAGGTGGGGGTGTTGGGGGTGCTGGGGACGCGGGTGCGGGAGGGGGGGAGGAGGGGCGCCCTGCTGGGGCATCATGGGAGGGGGAGGGGGGCGGGGGATGGGCGGCGCGGCGCCGAAGAAGGGCGAGGCGGCGGCGGGGGGGTGCTGCTGGTGGTGGAACTGAGGCGGGGCGGGCGGAGGGGGCAGCAGGTGGTGGTGGGGGTGGTGGTGGTGGTGGGGCAGGGGAGGGGGGAGGTGGTGCTGCTGCTGGGGGGGCGGGGGGTGAGAGGGGGGAGGGGCGGCCATGTCGTCAGGCGGCGGTCGCTCGGCGGCGGGCGAGGGGGGGGGCGGCGTGGGCCTCCATGCACTGGCTCTCCATGTACTCCTCCTCCTCCTCGTACCACATGGGCGGCCCCCCGCCCCCCGCCGAGCCCCCGCCCGCGCCGCTGCCCCGCCGAGGCCCGCGGCCGCCCAGCACGCGGTGGATGCCCTCCACCGTCTGGATGCGCTCGCCGGCCGCGGCCGACGGCGGGCGGTTGGAGCAGGGCGACACCAGCGTCTCGATGCGGTGGTAGCGGGCCTCCTCTCCCCCGCCCTCCGGGGCGGCTTTAGGCTTCGGCTCCTCCCCCTTCCCCCCACCTCCTACTCCTCCTCCCCCCTCCGTCGATGATCGCCCTCCGTCTCTCTTGGCCTTCTTCACCGCGGGCGGCTCCGCGGCCTCCGAGTCCTTCGGCCTGGAGGGGGCGCTCTTCTGCTGCTTCGCCGTCGGGCCGTACCGGGAAGACGATGCTAAGAAGTCCTTGTTGTCCGACGTGGCGTTGTTGTTGCTCCCCGTCGGGGTGATGACAGCGTCCCAGGGCTCGCTCCGGTACGCCGTGGGCGAGACGCCCCCATGTGGGGGCGTCGTGTCCATGATCTCATCCTGGGTGGGCGTCCCGGCCGCCTCGTCCCTGACCGGAGTGCCGTCTACCGCGCCGTCAGGGCTGCCGTCGCCCAGGCCCAGGCTGAAGCCTAGGTTGCCCTGCAGGAAGGGATGGGACAAAATTTCACATCACGATTATTGTGACCAAATAAAATTTGATTTTACAATCGAGTTTGGGACCAGTAACATGTTGGGAACTAGACTTATGGCTGTTTAAAGCTCATCCAATAGGAAGACAGAGGGGGCGGGGCTTAAGCAATTACAGCTTGTCCCTATTGGCCGTCTAAGTCCAGAAACCAAATTTCAAGATGGTACCATGCTGTGAATTGGAGTTATGGATGTTTAAAGCCCAGCCAATAGGAAGACAGAGGGGCGGGTCTTAAGCAATTACAGATCATCCCTATTGGCCGCCTAAGTACACACACCAAGTTTCGAGACGGTGCCATGCTGCAAACAGGAGTTAAGGCTCTTTAAAGCTCAGCCAATAGGAAGACAGAGGGGGCGGGGCTTCAGCAATTACAGCTCTTCTCTATTGGCCGTCTCAGTACACACACCAAGTTTCGAGATAGTACCATGCTGTTATCTAGAGTTATGGCCGTTTAAAGTCCAGCCAATAGGTAGACAGAGGGGGCGGGGCTTAAGCAATTACAGCTTGTCCCTATTGGCCGTCTAAGTCCAGAAACCAAATTTCGAGATGGTACCATGCTGCGAACTGGAGTTATGGATGTTTAAAGCCCAGCCAATAGAAAGACAGAGGGGACTTGCAGCATGTCCCTATTGGCCGTCTAAGTACACACACCAAGTTTCGAGATGGTACCATGCTGAAAACTGGAGATATGGATCTTTAAAGCTCACCAATAGGAAGGGGCTCCTGCTTGGATCTGCGGGGACCGCGCCACGGTGATACACAAACACACTCGCTCAGCGAGTAAACGCTGCGCGGTATTTCACAAAAATTAACACAATCCATCTCTCACCGCCCGCGTACGCATGCACCAACAAGCACGCTCGCGGGGATTTTCACGCCCGCTCGTCTTGCCGCCTCTAAACTTCGCTGCGCGGCCGAAATAGCCGCCCGCTTCCCATTGAAAATGAATTACTAGGAGGCAGAGACCGCGTATCGTCTGGAACCCCCTTAGTGTGGCGGCAAAGTTTCTGTTTTTTTTTGTTTTCGCCCACTGAAAGTCAATGGGGTTTTTTGGCGAATTACGTCGCCATGGTATCAACACCATTCCCGGCCAAGCCGCACTTCTTGATGTATATATTGCGGGGGTGGTGTAAATCGTGCGGAAGTTATTACGTGCCAAATGTTGGTGATGGTGATCATTAAGTATGGCGGAATACAATAAGGGTTTTGCATTTTGCATCATATGAGTCATCATGTTGAAATACTAAAATATCTCAAAACACAGATTGAACACAAAAAATAACTCAGGATTGTGTTGATCGTGTCCCAAACAACAATAAAATAAGATCTGGTTGTCCCAGAGGTGAAATGGCCCTTTAATTATAGAGAATTTTAATGGTACCGGATATGCAGCTCGGCAAATAAAAGGTGAATTGATCCCAGTGCATGACGGAGGACAACTTCACGATGAATTTAAATCTCCACGATACGATACATTGTGAGTGTTTTTTTTTTTTAATCACATCCTACCTGCAGGAAGCTGTTTATCTTGGACTCCAGGCTGGGGGAGGAGGCCACGGCGCGCGGCCGAGGGGAAGGGGTGGAGCTAGCGGGAGGCGGGGGAGGGGACCTGTCCCGCAGCAGCCAGTCCCGGGTGGGCGTGGTGGCGGACGAGGTGGTCCGCTTCAGGCTGTTGGTGCCCAGAGCGCCCACCACCAGCTGCTTGGCCTTGGACATGGGCGTGGTGGGGGTTTTGGGCGGGGTTTTGGCGGCTGCCGCCGTCGCCTCGGGGGAGGGGCGGGTGGGAGGGGCAGAGGAGGAGGAGGGGTTAGTCACGCTGTGGAGCAGAGAGGACAGACCTGGAGGGAGGGAGAGAGAGAGAGAGAGACGTCGTTACGTACGTCAGTGTTTCTCAACCGCTGTGCCTGGGGACCTTTGGTGTGGAGAAGGGTCAAGTGTGCCCCTTGAAACGGCTTGAAAGCCAGCATTGTATTTATCATTTTAAAAATGAATTAAACTAGTGAAAACAGCAGATCTACAAGCACACAACGCCTCGCGGTGCGAGGCATTGTGTGCTTGTAGATCTGCTGTTTTCACTACTGTTGTGCGACAGCCTTGTATGATGAAGCAGGGCTTTACTTTGTGAAGAAACGTACAAATTTGAAACTTGGAGATACAAGGTTTCTTCCCGACAGTGACGATATTTACACAAACTACAAATATCTAGGTCTTAATCTGGATGAGCATTTACATTTTGAATACGGTACATCGGTGCTGGCAGGTTCTGCTGGTAGGGCTCTGGGTGGCATAATAGCAAAAACTAAACAGCTGGGTGATCTAGGATACGCAGCTTACTCCAAACTATTTCACACGTGTGTTTGCCCTGTCATGGATTATATGGCAGGTGTATGGGGCTCCAATATAAATATGAAAGGGCAGATGGTCCAAACTAGAGCAATTCGGTATTTCTTAGGTGTGCATAAATTTGCCCCGGTATTAGCAATAACAGGAGATATGGGATGGGAACCGTGTGAAGTAAGGTGGAAGGGCAGCATGTTGGCATTATGGAATAGATTAATCAGAATGCCAGAGAATCGAGTTGCCAAGCACATATTTATTTGGGATGTATCAATAAAAGGTGCATGGGCAAGTTCGGTGGAGGAGATACTTATAAGAACGGGGTTAACCGGTAGTTTCCAGAATAACAGTATTGTAAATATCTCTATGGTCAAAGAAACACTTATTAGTATATATCAGAACAAATGGTCACAGGATATATTGCACAAGCCAAAATTGAGAACGTTTGTTATGATGAAAAGCAGTTATGCCTGTGAAAAGTACGTCTGTGCCCCATTATCCAAAAGACAAAGGTCTTTATGTGCCCAACTCCGTTCTGGGATCTTGCCCCTGCACCTTGAAACTGGTAGATATAGAGGGGTAGTGGAGGAAGAGAGGGTTTGTATTTATTGTGACATAAATGATATTGAGAATGAGTTCCACTTTATGTTCTACTGCCCTTTGTATCATGAATTACGTCAAAGACTGTTTAATAAGTGTGGAAACTCGGATTTGATATGGTTAAGTGACGCAGAGAGGCTTCACTGGATTTTTGAACACAAGATATTTGCACTGGCAGAATATTTAGAGAAAGCATGGGACAAACGGACAAAGACAACATATGTTTAAGGTGTATTTATTTTTGTTTTGGCATTTTCTTTTCTTTGTATTGTTGTGACAGTGTGGAATGTGGTATTGTTTATTCTTTTTTTGGTGTCTAATAATCCCGTAAGGGATGGGTCTGTAAAGACATGACACGAAAATAAAAATTCATTCATTCATTCATTCATTCATACACCCCTGTATTATGTTGGCGTGCCCATGGATTCTTGGGACATGAAAAGTGTGCCCGTGCAGAAAAAAGGTTGAGAAACACTGACATTATATAAGAGAGTACGCACGTACTTGAGTATCGTGATATTTTGCCTTGCCGTACTGTATCGGTAGTCATAATGAAATATAGATTTTTGTTTTACTATGAGAAACAGTACAGATTGACATCATGCTCTGATGTCACTGTGATGTCCGGCACATCTTGTCCATGTATCTGTATATCTCTGAAGGTCACGCCTGGTTCCCTTAACACATCACTGTGACATCACAGGTGATATCACAGGTGACATTACCTATGTAAAAGTCCATATATGGGTTTTCTCCAGAATCCCTTTCATGCCCATAAATGAAGATCCCTGATGTCATCGATATATATCACTGGCAAGATGGCCAAGACATGGCCTATATCTGTGTGGCTGGTTCAGATAGGAATCTCCATGTATGGGCATGAACGATATTGTATGTTGTGATGTCATGGGAACCACTCTAACAGAATCCCTTGTGGACACACTCACCTGTTGACATCTCAGGTGCTCGGAGGACCCTGTTGGATCTGTTCCAACATCCACAACAACAACACTGGACTGGGCTAAAAACTCCAGGGACAACTTGCATGATTTCCCTATGCTGATCACTCTGTCTCCCATTCATTTCTCAGGAACACTGCTCTCAATGAGGACATTATCACCTTTACAGTAAAAGCCAGGTTACAGGTCCTTCCCACCCGACTCAACCTTTCCCTCTGGTTCCCCTCCACCCATGCACCTCATTGTTTGCGTCACACCACAGGGCTTGTTACAGAAACCATGTCACACAATCTGAATGGATGCTATGCTCTACATGGCACGCCACTACAGAATAGTTGATCTCATAACAAAAGACATATCTAAACATGGTGTACTGTCTGTGAGACTGTAAAAAACTGTGTCAAACCTTCCATGTAATGAAAATCCTGAAATCTTTGCACATGTTTCTGCTAATACACCAAATGTTGTTGTTGTCAATGAAGGAGAGAAATCTGTTTTCATTGTTGAAGTGGCCTGTACCGTTGATTCTAGTTTAGAGGAAGCCTTTATGACCGATGTCATTAAATACCAGTCGCTCCTCCAAACCACCACAGAGCTAAGCTATAGGTGCACTCTACTCATGTTCATCTTTGGCAGCCTAGGACATGTACATAGGTTGGTTTAAGATGCTTGGGATTAGCCTGCTTCCAGACCATAGACCCCGCCCACTCTCAGAGTGGACTCTTTCTCTGGTCTGGAGCTGAGTACATGAATCAGTTTTTTTTTCCCGACTGCTCCAATGAGCGCGGGGGGTGGCGGTGGGTCTAATGAATATCCAATCCGCGCAGCTGTTGAAGCGATTCAAACGAAGTTCTCACACACAGGCAGGCTGAGGAAGGCACACACACACACACGCGCGCGTGTGCGCTGATTTCACCAAGCTGTTAATGTTGATTACATGTTTCTGCGTGCACGCTCGCAAAAAAGTCCCTCCCCCGTAAATCGCTCAGAATAGGGCACAGTTTCAGACTACTGCGTGAGCCGAGTCTGAGATCAGGCTAGCTTGGGATGCCAAAAATGCAATCTCTTCTATTATTGGTAGCCGCCAAATATGACAAAGAGGTTGCTGTGTGGGTAATGGATATGTGTCCAAAATCAGCTAACTACATTATTTACAGCACCTCGCAGGGGTTGACACTAAGGTCTCAGAGGTATTTGCCCGTCGGGCAAGTACAGGTCATGTTCTACTTGCCCAAAGGTCATGCCCACTTGCCCCAAAAGTAAATCCATTGAATTACTGTTCAATTTAACACTTAATTTTTTGTGCAATAAAGAAAATGTCATATCTCAAATCTCAATTTGTATGCCAAATACCCTACAGTATATAGCTACGAATATGACTATGGGTTCACACTTATATTTTAAGTGTAGAAACAGTGAAAACAGCACATTATAGGTCAACAGTGCTCTGATTTTACATTCCACAGACACAGAAAAATACATCAGAGATAAAGGGCGTTAAAGGGGAAATGCATTGGAGTATATGGAGAAAAACGGCCGCGCGATGCTCTCAGCGTCCATTCGAAGCAACCAGCGCTGAACGGGTTACATCCAGGCGTAGCCCCGACCTTACGGTGATTGTTACTGTAAATACAGTAAACGCGGCAAACGCGTCGTGGGCCTCCAGCGACATCAAAGAGTTTGACGCTTGGGCACCCGCTGAGTTAAAGGGGTATTTCACTTAAAAAAAAAAATTGGTCATTTTATCGTCTAATCAGGCTTTCTGGAACACCCTGGACAGATTTTAATTTGCTTGATTCAATATTTAGATATTTGATGTAAATGTTATCAGGCCCTCCAGGTCCAGGGCCTCTCCCCATACACAACCATTGTAACTTCAAACTCCATTTTTTCTGGTGACTCATAATACCCCCCTAATACATGAGCAGGTTGTGTTTTTTCGATAACTTTTTTCATTTATTTTTAATAATTCTTTGGGAAAATGGAAAAAAGTAAATACAAATATAGCTGCAAGCAGCGATAAAGTGGCCAAGGCATAAATAGCAGGAAAGCAAAAAGGCATCAAGGGAAAGCAAAGAAGACATCAAAGAAAAACTAGAAGCAGTGTTCTTCCGAACAGGACTTCGGCAGGTCAGGTAGGTTTTTTCGGCCTAGTGGTGACTCTATAATAGGCCAAAGTGAAAAGGGTGCCATGCGTTCTTGGGCCTTTCACGGCAATCGTACGTTGCATGCAGGATTTGAGGCATTTTGTTCCAAAAATGTGTTTTGCTAAAGTTGACCCGCTGGTGGCGCTATAACAGGCCAATGTGAGAAGGGTGGCATCTGTTCCTTGGCCTAGTGGGAATGTGTGTGCAAAATCTCACACGCATAGCAGGCTACGTTCATGATTTGAGACATTTTGTTCAAAAAGGAGCAATCCTGCAAACCTTGGAATTCAATGTTAGCCAATTAGATAGAATATGATATCGGACAAATCCGTCATTATTACATCACTGTAGAGATACTGTGTGTACTGATTTGTGGGATTTTCTGATAAAATCTGAAGGAGTAATATCGAAGAATGTGTTTTCGGCCTTCTGGTGGCAGATGTGAAAAATGCAGGGCACAGGTTTTTCCTTGGCCTCTGGGAAGTGTGCATACAAAGTTTTACACTAATCGGGGGAGTTATAGGTAAAAGCACAAATTGACCTTTACACAACATGTATGCAAAATACTATATGCAACAGACATAAAATACTGTGATACTATTCACCCAGATACTATTCACCCAGTTTGCTAATGTACATAGTAAGCCTTGCCAAGCCATGAAGACCATATGACTCGGCCGAGCCATGAGGCTCATCTCCTGTTTATGTAGCATGAGGCAGCTTGATGTACAAGTACACCCCTGGACATGACACTAGTATGTCGCAGGGACTTACCCCCAAACCAACCCTTGATGCTGAGTGCCAAGCAGGATGCACTGGGTCCCATTTTGTATGACACGACCCGGGTTTGAACCCGGATCTCCCAGTCTCAGGGCAGACACTGAAACCACTAGGCCACTGAGCTGGTACATGATATCATTGAAATCCTTGGTGATCACAACATAGGTGTAGACATCACAGTTTGTATTATAATGCTTGGTTCAGGAGTTATGATGCAAACTACATTATTTAGTAATGGCGGATATTATTATTATTGGGAAGGCTCCATATCAGACATTGTTCAAGGATCAAGGATCCAAACTGTAAAGTCTACCAAATGTCATGATTTTAAGCTTATATCAACCCCAAGCGGGATTCGATCCAACGTCCTTCTGCATGAAAGGCACATGCCCTGACCACTACACTAGACAGCCACAGCATCTGTTAACCATGTTTGTTTTAAAAACAAGAAAAAAAAAAGTTCTATGTAGGCTGAGTGCCTTGATTTTATTGATTTTCTTTTTCTTCATATTTTGGAGGCTTGGGTGAAATCAATCTGAGTAAATGTAATCTGAGTATTTCTGAAATTTTCGAGTGATCATATTTTCTTGTGCACGTGACCCCATATTGGAGGCCATATTGGAGGCTCGGTCTAGCCGCCTGTGCCCTATAGACATATGCACTCTGCTTAAAGATATTGCACGCACACGCATGCACGCACGCCACACAGCGAGAGAGCTGCAAGGCCCTATCCATGGGCTGTGTTTATTATTTTTCCTTTATCTTGAGTTTTGCCTTTTGTTCCTGAGTTCTATTTTTGTCAAAGTTTATTTTTGCTATTTTTTAATTTTGGGTTTCATTGTAGGCTACAAAATTGCATGGAGGCGGCTGGATAAATGAAAATCTTAAAACACCCCTCTTAAGCCGTTTTTTAGAGCCTAGGCCATCAGCCAACTTCACACACTGGTTTAAAAATATTAGAATGCCCAATAAGCAACTATAGTATTTTAGACACAAATTGCTTATTATAAGCATACATGGCAACCCAGGTACATTCAGAGCCCAGAGCGCCAACTACTGACACTTTAATGCAAGGACAACAGGAAACCAAATTATGTTTTTCAGTACGTCTTTTTCAGCCTCCGCCTCTTTCAGGATATGAACAGGATAACAGGGGCGGTGCCAGGAATAACATGAATATATAGAGATAATACTGAATGAAAGTACAAAGGTATTGGCATCAACTTGACATTTTTTTTAAATAGCAGATCTACAAGCTCACAATGCAATGCAACGCATGAGCATTTACTGGAGTAGCCTAGAAGTAAGAGTATACAAGTGAAGTATAAAATACCTCAAAATTATACTAAGGATAGTATTTGAGTAAATGTACTCAGTTACTTTTACACCACTGGCATTGTAGACCCAGATGCTTGTGAAACATGATAAAGAAATAGTCATGCAATAGTATGAATTTCAGTTTATTTACACAAAGGATTTGCAATTGCAAAATATTGTAGCAGCATTATTTTCTGTAAGTGCCTAGCAGAGTCAGACTTAACTAAACTTAAATTGTTTTTATTGAAAAACGTTGAGGGGAAGGCGGCTGGGGGTCAAAACTTGGAACTTTAGGGGCTCACATAGGGCTGCTGTCCTGTGGGCAGAGCAGACTATGGATTCCAATTGGGGGGTGTTGGAACCCAGCCAGCCTAGGTGGGGGAGGGAGAGAGAAATGAGGTGAGCTTCAGAATAATTACAGTTGAGCCACAAGGTAGAGAAGAGGTGTTCAATCTGCCCGTTCCACACAGTTCAGAATAATGAACCCACTTACACTGCCTTTCTTTGGCTTCAATGAAGCAATCTGGGAGCTGGTACTGATTGTCAGCTGATTGTCAGATGGGCTTCAGGTGTGAGGCTGAGCTTCCCCTGCATGGTTTGAAACAATAAATGAATAAATGAATGCACTCAAACATCATTATTTATAAAGAAACTCAAAGTCATTACTTCAAAATCAAATCAAACTAGGAATGAGTGTCACTGCGGCTGCTTTTTCCTACCCATAACCATAGGTCAGACAGGATTGTGTCAGTCTTTCTGCAGGCTCGCCATCTTTCAGATTCAGTTCTAGGCAATAAACCTGGCCTGGATCAAAGAAAAAGGCCAAATGAATAGAAAAACAACAAATTCAAATAATCTGCTGCACTACAGGCTTGAAACAAAATAATTCCATTAATCTGCCCAACTAGGCATTGGCATTAAACTCAAAATACATCAATTCAATAATCAACGTTGCAGCTAACATACAAGCATTACATTCCAAAAGAAATCGTTTAACATTTAGATCCCAAAACCAAAAACAACATAACATTTCAGAGCACATGGTCAGCTTACCAAGTCACATTGTTCCTCCATCACACACAGCCAGTGTATCGAGTGGATCAGGTAGGTATGGTCAGGTGAGGTAAATCTAAAAGCCAAATTATAGTATGGGTAAGTATAATGAATGAAACTGTTAGAAATTGGAATAGTTGTTGGAATAATGAACAGTGTACAGACCTGCAGCTGCTGCATAATGTAGCAGTGAGTAGCAGCAACCACCAGCACCATGCGGCTTCCAAACAATCTGAGAGGGGGGGAGTGGCCTCAACTCAACCACTATTTATACCCTTGCTTAAGAAGGTTGCCATGTTTGGTCGGGTTGCCATGTTCAGTTGCAGTACCAGGGTTTTCACGGCAAAATGTTGTAAAATGTATTTTAAATGCATGAGGTAAGGCTTGAACAGGGGACTTCTGGAATGATAGACAAAGGCCTTACCAGGTGAGCTATGCACAGCTCTGCACAGTGAGAAAATATTACTTTAAATGTTTGTTTTAGAGGCAGAAGAATAATTTGCATACAACTTGCAATATTGATTAAATTATTAAAAATGCATGTTTCAATTTTTAAAAAATCCGATCTGACAGATCTTTAGATGTTGGTCCAAAGTTCATGTAAAAAAAGTTCTGTGCACGTGACGCGAAAGTTCCGGAATAAAAGCGGGTTTAAGTGTTTTACAAACTGCTCAAAATGGCGGAAAATCTATGGACGAAGCTTACTTAACAAAGACACGGATGGCTTCCGCTTGAGTCAAGGCACGTGTGTAACCAAGTTGCATGTCTTTAAACGAAACGAGGCATGACTTATGCCCCTTTAAAGTTTGAGTTTTCAAACGCTTCGTATAGCGCCCCCCCTTTGGCCAATTGGAGTAAGATTGCTTTCAGTGATATTTGGACTAACTCTCTACATATTTGCCAAATGCCATGAACGTGTCACTTTGCATGTATGATTTAGAGGCAGAAGAATAATTTGCATAAAACTGCAACATTGAGTGAATTATTAAAACATAATGTTTCGCTTTAAAGAAAATCCGGCCGCTGTGCGATGACCGTGTTGGTCCAAAGTTCATGTAAAAAAAGTTTCGCGCACGTTACGCGAAAATCCCAGGAGGAGATAGATTTTGACTGTTTTTCATATAATTCAAAATTGTGGGAGAGGTAAAGGTCAGAGGTCAAAAGTCAGAGCGTAAAAGTTGTTCGGCATGAGGAGACGCATAAGTGTATACAGGTTTCATTGCTGTACCTGAAACAGGGCATGAGCTACACCAGTTCAAAGTTTGCACTTTCGAAGGCTTCCTACAGCGCCACCCTTTGGCCGATTGTTGCGAGCTTCGCGTTTTAGCCGTTTGGCATAGTCCTCTGCCATACTGCCGAGTTTCGTAAAAAGCGACTGCACGGTCTAGCCGCTAGAGCAAAAGTGGTGGAAGAATAATAATAATAATAGTAATGATGAAGTCCAATATCAATGAGTGGCCATTTGCCACTTCGTGGCCTTGGCCACTAATAAAACATTATTAACACCTTCAAAGCCGTCCGCACTTGCCCGTACTTGCCTCGACCTCCAATTAGCCGTTCGTCTATTCCCGTACTTTCCCGTAATTTATGAAATTAATCATAATTTTTTGAAAAATACAGTCGCAGGTCGTGCTCTGTCTCTTTAAGAGACGTTGTGCAATAGGATCACGTCAGAAACGTGATGACGTCATCGGCTGGCTCTGCCACTGGCTCCACGAGCGGCCATTACGTTCCTTTGCACTGTGTGTGCGGCAGCCTGGCTTAGCCCATCCCCTCGTCTTTTTCGACCAGACGACAGGCGAAATCAAGGCTTCGGAATGAGTGGAATACATGGAATTAGATCGATGTGCGTGCGACGAGGACGTAATGTACTTTCGAACGCTGTTTTTTCTCGCGGATTACCCCATCTCGCTCCATGCAAATGAACGGCAGAAATACAGCCAGCAGCAGCTTCTAAGTAAGTGGCCGCCCAAACACGTAGTGTGTGCACGTCCTGCTGGCTTGCACTGAACGACCCGCGCGCGTTGTTTATCATTTGGTGTGTTTGTTTTTTAAAACATGTTTGTAAATAAAACGCTGATTGCACGGCAGTACCGGGGTTCAGGGGGTTCTGCCGGGGCTTGGAAGTGGTAGTATGAGTCACCAGAAAAAAATAATGGATGTTTTTAATGAATCTATCCTGGTTAAAATGAAGTTTGAAGTTACAATGGTGTGTATGGGCAGAGGACCTGCCCATACACATTTACATCAAATATCTAAATATTGAATCAAGCAAATTCAAATCTGTCCAGGGTGTTCAAAAAGGTCTGATGACCAAACGTTTTTTTGAAAGTGAAATATCCCTTTAAGTGTGTGTGTGTGTGTGTGTGTGTGTGTGTGTGTGTGTGTGTGTGTGTGTGTGTGTGCGCGCGCGCGCGCGCGTCTCACCAGGTGTGTGGGTCTTGGACAGGGCACTGAGGAGCCCTTCACGCGAGATGTCCACTCGCGAGAGGATGCTGGCCAGGGCGGGACTGGGCGGGGCCCCTTTGGAGGCTGCCGATTGGCCAGAGGGGGTGGTGGGCGTTCCGGGGGAGGGGCGGGGGGCTGGGCTACCTGCTGGGGCGAAGAGAAAGAGGCAAGACTGATCAAACATTAAAAGTGGTCACAGCCTATCTCTAGTAAGATCCGGTCTGATCTCGAACACGGACAAAAAAAGCTGCATGTTAAAAAGATACAAAAAAATGGGAAATTCTCGGCAGTGAATGAGTTGATACATGCATTTTGCCGCGGACCCCAATCTGGAAAAGTGTCATGCCAGGGACCCCCGGAAGAGAAGATTCTGTTGTAAAAAAAACACTTCAAAACCGTCCCGTCCAATCCATACCCGTGTTCTTCATGGCGGAGGTGATGGAGCTGAGGATGGAGCTGATCTTGCCCAGGTCCACGTTGGCCAGGTTGACGCCCAGGGAGGCGGGGTTGAGTGTGGAGGGGGAGGGGCTGGGGGAGGGGGGCGGGGGGGTGGAGGAGGAGCTGGAGGCTTTGGGAACCCGGATGGGCGTGGCCGGCAGCGTCAGCTTGGAGGACACGCCCAGTAGCTTTGCCGCCGCAGTCGCCTTGGAAACGGCGGTGGCAGCGGCCATCTTGTCCTTTTTGTCCTCCGCTGTTGAGAAGGACACGTTGATGTTAAAGGACAACTTTAGTTTTTTTTACAACAAGGGTTCATATTTTACATAATCATTAGAGAAAAGAAAAGATGAGCGTTAAAATGTTTTCACTTACTTCTTTCTAGCTTTTTTGTGGTTTTAACGATTTTGATTTGCATGCATGCCCCCAGGTTGGGGGCATGCATGCAAGTGGCTAAATATGTCTTTTTGGACATAATAAGACCATTTCCCATGATACACTGCAATCTTTCATGGTCAGATGTGACTTATGGGGGCTGGTGTAAACAGTAATAAAGAAATTGCCAGCTTATTGTGTCATATTTAGCCACTTGTACGCATGCCCCCAACCACTGAAATCAAAATAGTAAAATCGCTAAAACAATAGAAAGCAGTAATTGAAAACATTTTAACACTCATCTTTTCTTTTCTCTATTGTATTGTAAAGTACAATGTGATGACATCACACCGTTGTACTTGTACTACAATACAAACCCCAAAATCAATCCTCCAGTTCTAGGCAACACAGAAGGGGGGGGGAACTTTTTTCTATTTCCACACAACTCCTCTAAGGTATATTAATGACATAGTTCAATATTGAAAATGGGTGGTCTTCCCCTTTAACTCTGTAGCAGCTCTGAGGAACCCCTTGGGGTCCCGGACCCCCGGTTGAAGACCTCCAGCCATAGGGGTCTCAATAGCATCGTGGCATATAAACAACCACGTTCCAAAAACAAACAATCGACTTCGATACTCTCATTATAAAACGTGACAACTGGGCGAACAGAATTCGATTAGATTCAGAAACGATTATTTTCCGATTTTAAAAACGATTATCGATTCAAAATGATTCTGTATTCAATTCATAGGATATCAGGATCTACTCCAGTCTGCTGGCATGAAAGCAGAGTACATTTACGTATCTTTTATAAAGGTTTCATCGACTTATTGCAATTATTGTAAACACACAAAGGTAAATCCAAGACAACAATGTCTGATTTATTCATGCGTGCACACATTTTTTTTAACTTGTACAAACACAACATAATATCTAATAAAAAAATTGTAATAAAAAAATCATAAAAAAAAAAAATCATAAAAATCATAATATCTAATATTGATTTTTGGAAAATGAGAATCGATTCTGAATCTTACCATGTTAGAAATGCGAGTTCGGATCGATTTTTTCCTGTACCCCTAATTCAGTGCTCCTCAACCTTTTCAGGCCGCGACCCCCAAAATAATCATATTTTAACTGGGGACCCCCTTCCCTGACGAACACTAAGAGTTGAGACATTACATTTTGTATAATACGGTTCTATTGTGAAAATAGCAGATCTACAGGCGTTGTGAGCATGTACTGTAGATCGGCTATTTTCACAATTTCTCTCTAATATTTGACAATTTGACCAATATTTAATTTGTCATTTAGAGGTATTAAAAAGCCCTCAAATTGTCACTTTAGAAATGTGCAGATACCCTCTATACACTTAAACGTTATGATGGTGGTGTGTTTACTGTTGAGTGAGAAAATGTTGCACATTAAGTTAATCATCTGGGGACCCCCCCAAAATAATGCTGAGCTCCAGTTAAGTGAAAAGGACTTTTTCTTTGAAGATGGCTGGCCAGATTGCTGACATAGAAACATAGGTTTTTCAAAAAATCTAAGAAGGATTCAAAAGACACTTATAGAATCGGGTCAAAATTCAAATTTTCACTATTTTTCAAAAATAGCAGATCTACAAGCTTGCATCGCGGCACATCTGCTATTTTTCAATAGATAAAACATAAAATAATGATACACAAAAGTGTGTACCCGTTCTGAATGCCCTAATTGACACTTGACATTTTTTACAAGAAACGTGTGTGTGGCTCACCTGGAAGGCCGAAGCTGTCGGCGTCCTCGTCGGACATGTCCATGTCCTCTGTGTCTCTGCTGGGGACGTCCCCGTCGTCCATGGCCTTGCCGTCCAGCTCGGGGTCCAGTTCCACGTCGCGCCCGGCGGAGCCCAGGCCCAGGTAGGGCGAGTCGGAGCCGGTCGGGGACGGGGCGTCCTCGGAGGGGGAGGGGATGGGCGAGTCCTCTGGCCCCGGGAGAGAGTCCTTCAAGATGTCCAACTTCCTCTTCAGACTCGCCACGCGGTTGGCGAAGGCGTTGTAGGCCTGAGAGAGAGAGAGAGCGATTGACACATTTAGTGCCAAAAACGCAGAAAAAGATGTGCTAGGTTGGCTCTAAACAAGAAAGCATCTATAGGCCTACTGTTGTTGCACAGAAATTAAGCACCTTTACATGAATAGTGTGTATTAGATTACTGGTAATAGGATATAAATCGGGAGATATACCCTATTTCTTTACTATTTTTCCCAACCAAATTAGGCCAATCTCTCAGTTGAATCATGCAAAAAAAGAAGAAAAAAATAAATACATTATTCGACTAAGATTGTTAGTCGACTAAGACCCATTTCGATCGATTAGTCGACTAATCAAGGTCAGTCCTAGTGTCTTCTTTGATTTTCCAGAAGTGATTACTTTACAAAGGTCATCAGTCAAGAAATAGTGTTCATGAGCTGGTCCACGGGCTTCCATTGACTGTTTTGCAAATGCAGGGAGACACGAGCCTACCAGGAGGTCTGTATCTATTCTGCATTCTAGCATGAGGCAAGACCCCAAATAATAGGCTTCTAAATCAGTTTTCTGAAAAACATACGTTGCTATATCAGTGGTTCTCAAACGTTGGCATGTCAAGGACCCCCAAAAGGATATGTATTTGTCCACGGACAGTTAAACGCTGAGGAAGGCCCACGGGCCGAAACGTATTGTGTAGGGCTGTTACGATTATGACATTTTACATGATGCTTAATTGTCACTCAAATAATTGCGATTAACGATTTAATTGTGTTTTTTCATTGACAATTACATTTCTGTTTGGCTTGTAGGCTTTTGAAGTTTGCACATGGCAACTATGACATAAATAAATAAACATACAAAGAAATTGAGGACATATTTGACAACTTCGCACTTTAAAAAAGGACATTGTTATAGAAAACAGCCTATCTACAAGCTCACAACGCGTCGCATCGCGACACGTTGTGAGCTTGTAGATCTGCTTTTTTAATGTTTGAACATAAACATTTTTCAACATGTAAACGATTATGACGATTATCACAAAATAATTGCGATTATGTCAAATAATTGCGATTAGACAATTATGTAATAATTGTGACAGCCCTAGGGTCATCCCACCAACACCCCTGTCAGACCATAGCAAAACCACAGTCTAAACAGAGTCACAAAGGATTAGAAACACAAGATGCTATAAATGGAAGGAAAGTATGAGAAGCCAAAGCGCTATCAGGCAACAACAACAATCACTTTCAGACCCGAAAGAAAGAAAGAAAACAACTGTTACTTTTCAGGATTCTTTTTTTTTTTTTTTTTTTTTTTTTATAGCAAAAGCAGCAGATCTATCAGCTCAAAACACATCACTGCCGCATTCCAGCATGTAGATGTCATTATAAAATCCAAAAGGTACCAAATGGAAAAGTCAGAATGATAAATGCTAGAATGATGGTACAAATTTCAGGTTAACATTTAGGAATTCATCAAACCAAAATTAGCCAATGAAACCAGCGCTCCCCAAAACAACAGGTTTGGGGATTGGACGGAATTGATTACATGATACAGTCACCTGTGCATTTAGTCTCAATGTTTGTAAACAAGAAACCCGTCTATGGGCTGTCAAGGCCAGAAAGTAGTTTTTTGCCACTCAGTAGGCGTTCCCGTATAACTTCCGAGTATGATGATGTCACATGCATACCCTCTATAATAGGCCAATATGAAAGGGGTGCCATGTCTTCTTCGGCCTTTCACGGCAATCGGACGCTGCATGCATGATTTGAGGCAAATTCTACAAAACAATCCGTTTAGCAAAAGTGGACCTGCTGGTGGCTCTGTAACAGGCCAATGTAAAAAGGGTTGACCTGGTGGGAATGTGCATGCAAAGTTTCATGATAAACGCAAGCTGTGTTCATGATTTGAGGCATTTTGTTCAAAAAGATTGAGAACCCCTGCACTGGTGTGATAGACAGACATGGCCAGGTTATAGACAGACATACAGTAGCCTGCCTGGTCATAGACAGACATAATCTTGTCAAACAGTATGCCCATAGACAGACACAGCCTGAACAAGACATAGACAGTTTAAATAAGTATCGAGGTTTGACTGAACACTGACAGACACCTGATTTTTGTGTCTGATCCTGATTTTGGAGATTCCCAGAACAACATTATTCTACATAGAACATGTGCTACTGGGAGTAGCGGCCTGTGGACCACGGCCACGCCACTCTGACTCAGGCAAAACCATAAACAAACTCGATATGCCCATATATAGGATTGTCATTGACTCAAACATAACCATAAACAAACCCGATATGCCCATATATAGGCTTGTCACTCTGACTCAGACAAAACCATTAACCTACCCGATATGTCCATATATATATATATATATATATATATATATATATATATATATATATATCCATTATCCAGAGTCACAGATCCAATACGCTATGACCATATATGGGACAGACGACTTCAAACTCGGTGCGGACATCGGCAAGGACTCGAGAGAGTGCAGCTGCCCGCTGCCAAGTCGTTGGGATATGGTGTTGTCCAGAGTCAACCAATACACCCATATTTGGGCATGCCAATATACCTAGGCGTATGGGCATATACTAATCAGGTATCTCCATATAATAATGCGTCTAAAAAGGAACATGGGTAGACAGAAACAGATATCTCCATATATGGGCACAAAAAGGACACACACAAGACGGGTATAACTGGTACAAAAAAGCCCCAGACACAATTAATCAAGACATATCGGTCGGAACGGCGGTGTGAAGGCCTTATAGCAGCCTGAACCTCTAGTTAAAAAGCACAAATAGCAGATCTACAAGCACACAACACATCACAATGTGACATGTTGAGCTTGTATTTTTGAGCACTCTGTCATAATGACATGTCCAAAATAGGGACGCTGGACTTAAAAGTAATTCAAATAATGGTCGACGTATGGGTCTGGCTCTGCTCAACACCACATTAACCCGTTTAGAACGGGTACACATTATAGTGTATTATTATTTCATGCTTTAACTATTGAAAAATAGCAGATATACAAGCTCACAGCGCAGCACCGAGTGCCGCGCTGCGAGCTTGTAGATCTGCTATTTTTGAAAAATCTATGTTTCTATGTCATCTGACCAGCCATAGTCAAATAAAAGGTGTTTTTCACTTAAATGAGCTCAGTTAGTCTGTTCTTGAGAGACTACAATGTCAGTGGTTCTCAAACCTTTTCATGTGAAGGACCCCCAAAATGATATGTATTTGGCCACGTATTTAGTACCAGGGACCCCCCCCCCCCAGAAGCAAAATTTGAGTTACAAACGTTCGCTTTGAAAATACATACATTCAAAGATTTGCACACATTTTCACGACTTTTTCAAAAATAGCAGATCTACAAGCTCGCAGAACGGCACTCTGTGCCGCGCTGTGAGCTTGTATATCTGCTATTTTTCACTGGTTAAAGCATTCAATAATTCTAGACCTAAAGATTCTGACGTGTCAGAGGAACATTAATAGTTGTACTCACATTGGCTACAATCTTCACCTCCTTGTACTGCGCCTCGTAGAAGATGTCTGCATTTCCCAGCGCTTCCAGCAGGGGGGGTCTCGTCGTCAACTCCGTCTCCAGGAAGCCGACCAACTCCTGCAGTTTCACACTCCCCTCCTCAAAGTCCTTCGCAAACGTGTTCCCGCCGGCCTTGTCTGGACGGACACACACACACAACACACACACACAAGATGAGGTGTGGAGTTTTACTTTTGGCCACCATTGACCCCATAACACGTCAATTGGTCTTTTCATTGCTTTATTACTTGCGCCAGCAGAGCGTGCAAGTACTGCGTTCGCCTGTGTAGGTAGGTAGGTATAGCTGTGTGTGTTTAAGCCCGTAGCCCAATCAGGGACCAGCATTTCTGGCAACATCATCATTAACAGCCAATGAGGGACCAGCATTCCTGGTGATGCCAGTGATGAGCGCACCTCATGGCACGCTCTGCTGGCGCACAAGTAGGCCACACGTGGCCTACTTGTGCACAAGGCGCAAGTTGGCACCTTGACAGAGTGCAGTTCTAGTTGCAGACTGCGGTCTCCTGCACCCGCGAGTGACGCAGGGACTCATTTTTGTGTGGGACTCATCAGGGACTAATTTTTGTGTAGAACAGTACATGTACAGTATGTAGCAACATTTCTTTTTTTTTTCAAGTTTTCTGAGAGTTTTCTATGAAAGCCAAAGGTTTAAGCTATCAAATAGATTTGCAATTTAGTTTCTAGCAGCTACAAAGGCTGAGTAATATGTTTTCCAGAAAAACCTTACGTTTTAGGGGTAATTTTCAAATTGGTTATATTACCCCCCGGCTCCGGCGGGCGCGTTGAGTGTCACGTCAACGTCGGGAACAATCCCGTTTTAATTGGTGAAGGGTGCTCCACTGCCGCTCAAATTCGCCCCACTTAATTTTTTTAGGCTTTTTTTTTTTATCGGACTTAGGCCTAACTCATCTGTAAATTGTTTGTCCGGCAAGACCAATGATGGCAAATTCTGAACAATTGATATATCTAGGATTCTACTCCCACATTGCGTTTTCATCAAAGGGAGCTTTTTTCAGCGGATCATAACTAGAGAAAGGATGGAATACAGACACTGATGTCGTATGTCCCTATCCTGTGAAGTAATTTAGGTCTATCATCATCATCACCGCTCACTTCACACGGGTGTGATTTTTATTAGTAGTTGCAAGTTTCATATTGAAACAATTGATTGTACAACTGTTTTTTGAGCGGTGCTGACCGGTCCTACATCTGGCTTTGTCTGTGTGTACATATGTTCCACGTCTGTCTGTATTTATGTATGTTCCACCCCATCCCACATGGGCCAAGCTTCGAGAGACGCTTAATGAACTCATAAATAGCACCGCTCACTTCACACTGGTTGTGATTCTTTGAGTGGTACTAACTGCTCCTACGCTTGACTTGGTGTGTATGTCCCTATGTATGCAGTACTAACACTACTGTCCCTATATATGCAGTACCGACACTACTGTCCCTATGTATGCAGTAGCAAAAGCTGCGGTCACACAAGACTAACGTCATAGAACTTGTGTGCCCATATATGGAGATCCCTTTATGTATGAAGATCCTTGATGTCATGAGTATAATACACTCATGACATCAAGGATCTTCATATACCGTATGTCCATAATGCCCATAAATGGGCATATTATGCCCATATGTGGGCATTATGGACATGCCCATATGGGCATATCGGTCAGATTGGTGGTTCTGGACAAGATAGCTTTTGTTGTCATTCAACAAAACGTGAATAAAATGCACAAATTAACAACATTTCTTAAAACTAAATCTAAAACTACTTATGATTTATAAATGAATACTAAGATACTAAAAACACCACTAACAAAATCACAATCAATTATTGTTTGTGCGCGTGTCACACCCCACTGGACCGATCATTGCCAAATATCGTGTCTTGTGCACACTGCCAGTAGGCCAAGGAAATTAATTCCCTTGTTTGTGTTCCTTTTATGCTCATTTATGGAGTTCCATGTCAGGATTGCCCAAATATGGAGTCCAAGCCACGGAGGTTAATGAATCAGCACTGTGATGACATATTGATGTAATCTAGCCCGAATTTGAAGTCATAAGTCAGATATATGTCATCGACAACTGATGTCATTGATGGTTGACGCTTAAAAGCTATCCGTTTTAGATTGGATCCTCATTGTGTTCTGTAACATGCTGCGGGATACCTAGCAAGACGTCCAGACACGCACAGGTGAGAAGTGAACATTTGGTTAGAATCAACCAAGTTTCTGAGAGTCGCGATCGTCAACAAACAACCATGGCAGCAACCCAAGAAGAGATGTCTTCAGTTGAGAAGAAAGTGGCTCGGCAGATCGAGTACTACTTCAGTGACAACAACCTTCCGAGAGACAGGTTTCTCAAGGAGCAGCTGCAGCTCGATGACGGCTGGGTGACTTTGGAAACCTTGCTCAAGTTTAACAGACTTCAGTGTTTAACCACAGACCCCGATGTGATCGCGTCAGCTCTTCAAAAGTCAAACACCGGGCTTCTGGAGGTCAGCGATGACAAGACTAAAGTCAGGAGGTCTCCTGATAAACCCTTACCGGAACTAAATGACGAATACAATGAAGCCGTCCGACACAAATCTGTGTACGTCAAAGGCTTTCCATTAGAGACGACCCTCGATGAGATCCAGGAGTGGCTGGATGGGAAAGGCCCCGTGCAATCAATTAAGATGAGGAGAACCCTGCAGGGGCAATTTAAGGGTTCAGTGTTCCTGTTTTTTGACACAGAGGAGTCATCCAAAAGATTCATAGAACGTTCAGACGTCAAATCGTTTAAGGACAACGAGATGTTCGTGCTGTCCAGAGGAGACTATCACGCAAAGAAAACAGAGGAGCGACAACAGCACAAAGCAGAAAAGAATGCTAGAACTAGACAGGAGAAGGAAGAAAAGCACGTAGAGGGGAAGGAGTTAAGTCTGCTTTTGGATGCACAGACGTTTAGCTTACTGAAGTTCTCAGGAGAACTTGGGCAGCTTTCAAGAGAGGATTTCAAGGAACTGTTCTCCGGCCACGGGACGGTTAGATGGGTCGATTTTGTGAGGGGTTCCAAGGAGGGCACCCTCCTCTTCGACGGCAACGCAAAGGAGGCTTTTGATAAGGCAAAGGAAGCAAACGGAGGGACTTTGCAGGTAAAGGGCAGTGAGGTTGTGTGGCAGGTACTCGAGGGAGATGAGCAGAAAGAAGCGTTGAGGAAGATAATCGAGGCCCAGCAGGAGATGTCCAGCAGAAGGAATAAAGGAGGAAGCGGTAGAGGAAGAGGAAGTGGCCGAGGAAGAAGAGGCCAAAAGGGAAGGGCTGGCAGAGATTCTGACACGAGAACGCGGTACCGCGGCAAGAAGGCTACGTTTGAAAGCGACGAGGTGAAGGACGCCCCGTCAAGACCAAAGAAGCGATTGCTAGAAGGAAATGATGATTTCCCAGTGGCCAAGGAAAATGGTGAGGAGGAGGATGCACTGCCACGCCCAAAGAAGCGATTGCTAGAAGGAAACGATGATTTCCCGGTGGCAAAGGTTGTGAAGAGCGAAGACTGTCCTTTTCAAGATACCAGGGGACAGGAGGCCCGAGCTGAGTGTGATCTACTGTCAACTGATTAAGAGAAGGACAGGGGGGTGCAGAGTCTCAGCGAACAGTCTATAGAAACAGTCTGCACTCAAAAGGCGAATTCTCTTTTGCAGTCCTTTCTTTAGCGCAGCAGCAGTCATGACAAACTGACACGTTTCGGCTACTCACCAGGGAAAATGGATCATAGCCATGAGGTTACAAAAAGAGAGAAAAAAAGTACAAAATTATACTACAATTTCAAAAGCTCTCCATATTATATGGGCGACATAACTAACTGATACATTATATTTACAGTATAAAGCATCTTGTTAATATTATATTTCATTGGTTAAATATTATAACTGTCTCCGACTCAGGATTTATGTAGTCGAAGTCGAGTCGGGAGTTGAAAGTGACTTCTCGACGAGTCGTTATATAAAAAAAAGGATTCTTTTCAAGTGCTGCTTTAAAAACCACGTTAACCAGGGGTGCCCGGTAGCATACCACAAAATATCTGATGCCTGACAGCGTGTCGCGATCGCAACGACCTCTCTCTCGCCATTTCCTGTCAGTCTACGGTCCTATAAATAAATGCAAAAAGCCCCAAAACAAATCTTAAAAAAAAGAAGGAAAGAAAAAGAAAATAAAAAACAATACAATGCAATAGTAATATGAAACCTGGCAGTGGACGATAAATTCATTAAAGGGATATTTCACTTTAAAAAAAAAACTTTTGGTCATTTTATTGTCTCATCAGGCTTTTATGAACACCCTGAACAGTTTTTAAGTTGCTTGATTCAATATTTAGATATTTGATGTGACTGTTATCAGGCCCTTTTCCTCCACGGTCGCTCACCATACACACCCATTGTAACTTCAAACTCCATTTTAACTAGGATAGATTCATTAAAAACACACATTATTCTTTTCTGGTGACTCATAATACCCTCCTAATACGTGAGCAGGCTGTGTTTTTTCGATAGCTTTTTTCATTGATTTTTAATAATTCTCTGGGAAAATGGAAAAAATGTAATACAAAAATGAATTATTAAAAATAAATGAAAAGGGTTATCGAAAAAACATGGCCTGCTCATGTATTAGGAGGGTATTATGAGTCACCAGAAAAAAATAATGGGTGTTTTTTAGTGAATCTATCATGGTAAAAATGGAGTTTGAAGTTACAATGGATGTGTATGGGGAGAGGCCCTGGGTCTGGAGGGCCTGATAACAACAAATATCCCTTTAATTAATACCTGGTAGGCGATGTGTTAAAAACAATGAATCCGTTAACTAAATGATGGCAGACTGCTTATTTTCATTGGGAGGATTAAAAGTCTGATGACATCTGATCGTAGCACAATGCAGCTGTATTAATGTTGCAGACCAAGTGGTCGCTGGTGCCAAGACAAAATAAATAACAGTAACGAGAAAAGACCGAAATGTTGTGTACCTGACACAACTTTATCAGAACTACTGCTGTGGGGACGTCTCAATTCGCCCGTTACTTTGTAGCATGAGATAATTCACCCTTTGTTAGCCTCCTGGTTGGTCCCCGACTGACGAACCAGCAGGCTCTATCTGCCTTGTCCCGCCCTGGTTCCGCCTTTTTTATGTTGAATTAGCTAAAACATAATTTTTGGAGAAATAAAAACATTTAAAAACATGCTGATTCACTATGCTACCACTGAGCAGCTCCAATTGACTGAAACAAAGTTTGAAATTAGAATTGAGCCCACAGAATAACAATATGAAGCAACTGAATTAACATGGCAGTGGATGGAATGTCCCACTGAATGTCCCACCAAGACACAGCAACCAATGGGTGTGGAGAGGGGCAGGACAATGGGCGGGACTTGACAAAGGGTGAATTAACACCACCACTCACCCTAGGAACAAGACGAAAGGAAAAGACACCATGACGTCATTATCTCTACCCCTCGAGTCCAGCTGGCAGATTCGGTGACGAACTCACACCGGAAGTTCTGTGAATAACATTGGAGTCTAGGACAGCTTATGAGCAAACACTATTTCTGAACGATAGAGACCTTTATAAGATACTCGGCTCAGAGACCTTTATAAGATACTCGGCTCAGAGACCTTTATAAGATACTCGGCTCAGGAAAATAAAATAAAACATGTCACACAGCTGTGTTGCTTTTCAGTGTGTACACTGTATAATTTTATTGAGGTATCTAAAGAGCACAAAGTATGTTTCTGTCTTATCTAGCTAGTATCGTGAGACTGTCCTCCATTTCCCGTCTGGAAACAAAATCTCGCGATACCTCCGAGACAGAAACGATCCCTGCCGCTGTTTAGATCCCTCAATAAAATGATGTGATGTGCACATCAAAAAGCAAGTGAATATAAAAATACCAGTGATATTTCTTCTCTAATATTCCTGAACCGATTATATGACAAAGGTCTCAGATGTTCATAAATAGTGTTTGTTCATGAGCTGATCTAGCCGGCTTCATTCACTGCCAACTTCCGGTGCGCGTTTTGCCACCGAGGTTGTCATGGCACATCGCCGTGGTCACTTGTTGTCTTTTCCTGAGGTCTTGTTCCCAGCATTCACCTAATTCAGCTGAGGTTCAAATGGCTGAACACACTTCTAAACGGTGTACATTGATTGCCCAAATATGGAGTCCAGGCCAATGAGGTTAATGACATCAGCACTGTGATGTCATATTGATGTAATCTTGCCCGAATTTGGAGTGATAAGTCAGGTATGTCATCGACAACTGATGTCATTGATGGTTGACGTGGTTTAAAAGCCATCCGTTTTAGATTTGATCCTCGTTGTGTTCTGTAGCATGCCACAGGCTTTCTAGTGCATGGAACGTCCAGACACGAACGGGTGAGAAGTGAACAGTTGTTGTTAGAAGTTGTTAGAATCAACCAAGTGATCGTCAACAAACAACCATGGCAGCAACCCAAGAAGAGATGTCTTCAGTTGAGAAGAAAGTGGCTCGGCAGATCGAGTACTACTTCGGCGACCACAACCTTCCGAGAGACAGGTTTCTCAAGGAGCAGCTGCAGCTCGATGACGGCTGGGTGACTTTGGAAACCATGCTCAAGTTTAACAGACTTCAGTGTTTAACCACAGACCCCGATGTGATCGCGTCAGCTCTTCAAAAGTCAAACACCGGACTTCTGGAAGTCAGCGATGACAAGACTAAAGTCAGGAGGTCTCCTGATAAACCCTTACCGGAACTAAATGACGAATACAAAGATGCCGTCAGACGCAAATGTGTGTACGTCGAAGGTTTTCCAATAGAGACGACCCTTGATGAGATCCAGGAGTGGCTGGATGGGAAAGGCCCCGTGGAATCAATTAAGGTGAGGAAAACCCTGCAGCTGCAATGTAAGGGTTCAGCGTTCCTGTATTTTGACACAGAGGAGTCATCCAAGCGATTCATGGAACGCTCAGACGTCAAATCGTTTAAGGACAACAAGATGACCGTGCTGTCCAGAGGGGACTATCACAAAGCAGAAAGAAAGGCTAGAAGAAAAGCTCGCAAG
Source organism: Nannobrachium achirus (assembly GCF_963921795.1). NCBI lineage: Eukaryota > Metazoa > Chordata > Actinopteri > Myctophiformes > Myctophidae > Nannobrachium > Nannobrachium achirus. The sequence goes on along the minus strand of NC_137811.1, from coordinate 15,625,235 downwards.
GAAGAAAAGTTTGCAAAGGTGAAGGGATTAGGTCTGCTTTTGTTTTTTTCTGTTGCTTTGTTGTTTTATACATATACACTGTATACTGTATACATACAGTATATACTGTTTAAAACCACGTCAACATAATACAATGCAGGGGCGCCCGCTGGCCCAGTGGTCCGGGCACATACCACATAGGCACTGATTCCTGACAGCGTGTCGTGTACGCGACAACTTTTGCCTCTCTCTCCCCATTTCCTGTCAGTTTACTGTCCTGTCAATAAATGCAAAAAGCCGAAAAACAAATCTTAAAAAGAAAAAAAAAAAAACAACAACAATGCAATAGTAATATAAACCTGGCAGTGGCCGATAAATTCATTAATTAATGCCTGGTAGGCGATGTGTTAAAAACAATGACGTCTCAATTCACCCTTAACTTTGCAGCATGAGATAATTACCGTAACACCACCACTCACCTAATTCAGTGTACATTATTTAAAGACCCAGTGAATGAAAAATACGTTTTTCACATTTTTAGAGCTTATCCGTGGTAATCATATGGGCATTCCTAACACTAGTAGAAAATAAACACTTTTTGTGTCTTTTTTATATAAAAGGTCCCTAAATAGGCCATTCTTAATTATTTCAGAAATCGCCTGAAGGGCTGGTCCCTTCTGATTGGTTCAGAAACACACAGGCTTCCTTTTCAGGCTGAAACTTCAAAATAAAATACCCAAAATAGCCATTTCACTGGGTCTTTAAACATGAACTTAAACCAAAATATTGCCTGTGATTCACATGACGTTTGTTTACATCTGAACAGCATCATAGTAGCTTTCCGGTAGCTGCAACAAGCAGAGGTATTTCCTCTCAAAACGGTGGATTTCAAAATAAGAGCATATCGTAATCCGATCAAGTCAACTGTCAAGTCACGTCAACTGGACAGCCCTATTAAATATATGGGCACTTTGGCATGTATACCCTTATGCTGAGCTGGTTGAGTCATCACTGTGACATCAGAACAGGTCAGCTATATCCATATATGGAAGATGGTCCTTGAAATTAAAACTCCTCCCAATGGAACCGGAATTCCGGTTCCTCAAAGTTGGAATCCGGTTCCTGATGCCAACCCCAGGTGTATAAGGACAGCGGTTCTGAACCTGGGGTTTGAGAACCGCAAATTATTTTGGGGGGTCCCCAGATGATTAACGTGCAACATTGTTTTCTCTCTCAACAGTAAACAAACCATCATAAAGTTTAAGTAATTGAATTTCTAAAGTGACAATTTAAGGACTTTTTAAATTGGTTGTTTGGTTGTTTGTTAACACCTCTAAAATGAAAAATTGAACATTGGCCAACTTGTCAAACATTGAGGCAGAAATTGTGGAAATAGCCGATCTACATGCTCGCAACGCGAGGCATTGTGAGCATGTAGATCGGATAGAACCGTTTTAATCCAAATGTAATGCCTCAACTCCAAGTGCTAGTCAGGGTGTGGGGTCCCCAGGTAAAACATGATTATTTTGGGGGTCGTGGCCCTGAAGAGGTTGAGAACCACTGTGTAAGGACGTGGTGAGTGAGCGCTGACCTTTGAGTCTCTTCAGGGCCTCGGTGGTGCAGCAGTCCAGCCTCAGAGTGGACAGATGCTTCTCCCTCAGAGCCTGCTCCTCTGATGCCCTGTGGTACGCACTCAGCTGGTCTATGAGACACTGAGGCTGGGGGAGAGAGACACCCAGAGACACAGGGAGAGAGGGAGAGACAAGAGACACAGAGAGAGAGAGATGGAGAAATTAATATCGGGGTTGAACTGTGAATGGATCATAGATATGTGTCAGGTGGAAACCTCATTTCCCCCAAACTGTTCCTTTGTATTATTATTTTCGAGTTAAAATATCTGGATTTAAAAGAGTAGTTCACCCCCAAAATGTGTTTTTTTCTTCTATTCATTACTCACGCCATGGAGACTTGAGTTCAATACTATATATATATATATATATATATATATATATATATGTCACGGTTTTAAAGAGAAACAGGACGGTCGAGAAACGGAGCACTCGGTGTGCAGCACGGGGCGGAACAAGCGGTCGCCCACAGCAACATCCTCCAGGCGGAGCCGCGCCCGCTCGATTGTCCACGACATTGCAAGCGGCGCGCAGGCCAGCGGACCTTGGTCCTGCTCTTCGCCCCCGAGCACCGCAGGTGCGAGTGGCCGCGAAGAGCGGGCCAGGGCCGCGCGGCCGGCGGAGCGCCGCGCGAGTTACGAAGCCGTGGTGAATGCAATAGTTATATTTATGCCCAGGCCGTAAGGCCTGGGCAAGCCCACGATAAACACCCTGTCCAAGTGACTACAATGGAGCTAATGGCTAAGCTAGGCTAGGCTAGGCTAGGCTAGGCTAGGCTAGGCTAGTAAATACAGTCGCAAACGAGTGACGTCAGCGCCTTCACTAGTGAATGCGAGTGAATGGCTGTCGAGTGAATGGCTGTCGTCGCCACCTGGTGGTGATTAGTGTGTGGTGAACGACAAAACAAGCGCTCTTACAATGAACGTCCTGCGTTACCCAAACATCCTGTAACATATATATATATTTATTTTCTTTTTTTTTATATTTTTTGCATTTCTAAGACAAAAGAATATACCATATATATTATAGTAAATGTACCCCCATTGATTCCGGATGGGGAGGGGACCCAAATGCATCCGGAATCAAAAGGGGTACATTTATTTTAATCAAATTATTATTGAACTCAAGTCTCCATGGCATGAGTAATCAATAGAGGAAAAAATAATAATTTTGGGGTGAACTACTCCTTTAAGATATCTTGTATTAAGTCCAGGGCAGGGAGAAACGTGTGGAGTGAACGGAGTGTACAAATGGAGCCAAGTGGACCCTTTGCACCCTCTCTGAGTCACATCATTTGTTCCCTCAGCTAAAACTCAGGTAATTTAGCTGGGGACGCCCTGCAAACCCCCTCAAGGAAGGAAGGACCCCTCTGAGCTATTCAGAACCTGATCAACCCCTACAACCCGTGCTTCACTCAGATCAGCCAACACATGGATGCTGACAGAACCCTCGCTAATAAAAACCCCAGGACAAAAATCCACTCATCCTAGACAGTTTGCCCTCCTGGCCCCGAAACTGTGGGATAAACTCCCTGTCGCACTTAGAACTACAGGCTAACTCCCTAGCTTCCGCAGTGGACTGAAGACTCACCTCTTCAGACTCCACCTAATATAAACCCATAGCACTACTGTAACACTCTCCTTCCCTCAATGACCACACATGAAGCTAGTTAGCGTTTTTTTTTTCTTTTTTTAGAAACTTTTTCCCCCCGTTTTTTTGGTCTACTTATGTCATTGTTTTTCTAGATCGATATTCCTATGAATTTCTTATATTGTTGATGTGCTGACATATTATCTTGCTAATTATAGTGATGTGTATTACCTGCTTATTGTATGTCGCTTTGGATTAAAAGCGTCTGCTAAATGCCTAAATTGTAAATTGTAAATTGATGTAGACTCACCGTGAACTCTGCAACGATCTTTGACTTGAGAGCAGCAGCCGCCTTGTTGGGGTTGGACTCGGCTGAAAGACAAAACAAACAAACCCGTTTAATGTATAATCTCAAACGGATCAATTTCTGTAAGAGAAAAATAAAACATCAAGCTATATGTGATCATACACTTGGGGCCGAGTCTGTTACATGGTTGGTGTTCGGGCCGAGGGGGATTGGGAATTATTTTAGTTAAATAGTGGAGCTGTTAACTCTTTTCCTGCCTATGACCAGCGCTCGTCACGTGCCGCTCACTGCCACGGCGAGTGCTCGTCAAATGGGGTGTCCTGGTAACCTGCCCGGGTACGTGCACCTGAAGTCATGTTCCACGCAAACACACACATGCAGGTTTATTTCCTTTCGGTTTCGTTTTCGAGGCCCTGGGTCTACTTTTCTCTGCTTCAGTGTTGAGTTTGGGTGAAAGCGAGGCACATTCCACTGGCTCCATCTCTGTACTGGAGATTCGCGGCCGTCTGCTTTTCTTACGGGTGTCTCTTAAACAACACCGCGAATGGAAATAATGGATGGATATTCTTCAATAGAATATGACATGCAGCAATGAACCTCGGGTGGGATTTGAACCCAGGTCAACTTATTTATGTTGGATGTACTCTTAACTGGCTCTGTTTATCTTTACAAGGACACTCTCACCTTGTACACCAGGGTTCCCCAATTAGGTTTCCCCAAGGGCCGAATTATGTCTGGGGTACCAAGCCGAGGGCCACAACATTGCAGGGGGCAACGGTGGCGTTCCCGCTACTCCAGCGACAGTTCAGATATCGTCATTGTCGGGTGAAAATCTTGTATGTCCAAAATCGTTTTGCATTTATTGTTTAAAAAATGATTTAAACTAGTGAAAACAGCCGATCTACAAGCACACAACGCTTGTAGATCTGCTGTTTTCACTACTTTTGTGAGACGGCCTTGTATGATGAAGCAGGGCTTTACTTTGCGAAAGAACGTACAACTTTGGAAATACGAGGTTTCCACCCGACAACGACGATATACTAGTGTTGTCGATGCTCTTATACCACCATTATTACTGGGGTTGGTGGGAGCCAGACAGTAGCCCCCCACGGGGCGCAAATGGCCCACGGGCCGCCTATTGGGGAACCCTGTTGTACACTGTCCATAATTACTCATCAGACTTCATTCAAGTATACCAACTTGAGTTATGCTACATAGACTATGATACACTAAATTGTGCTCAAACATGATACTTAAATGCAGTGGCGTCAGTTCAGAAAAAGCTAAGGTATGGCAACATGACTGGTGTACATTTAATTTAAGAAGTACATTTTACTTTTCCCCCCGTTTCTACGGTTTCTTGGGCTGGATATGGCAGCCTGGAACGGTTGTTCAAGTGCAGCTAAACTTGGCATGTTTGTGCCACAATTAACAATAATGCATTGCACCTGTGCAGCTGGGAATATGCCACTTTGTCAAGATGGGGAGAATACAAGTGTCTGTGGAGAATATAATTATAATAGCCTACCTTGTTAAAGTGACTATTTTGTTAAATGTTGCATTTGTAGTTATTTTACTGTAGATTTAACAACATAATAACCAGCACAGATAGACAAAGAGACATTCATGGATTTATTTAGAACTAACTTTTAGTTAGTTCTAAATAACTAACTAAAAGTTAGTTATTAAACCCAGGGTATGGCAGCTGCATACCCCTGCCATACCCAATTGACGCCCCTGCTTAAATGGTACAGGCAGTAACCTTGTTCAAGGTTCACGATATGCACAGTAATACAATGTTTTTTTTTTCTAAATATGACGTCTCGCTGCGGTTAACCACGATAACATAAAACACTCCAAAAATGTATTGTATATCACATGCATTCATACAGTACATCACAAATGCATACATATATAGACGTACGTCTAAAATACATACTGTATGTGACAGGAATCCATGTACAACTGGCCAGGTTTGGAAATGTAGCCTTTTCTTTTAACTAGCACTGGTGCTCCTAACTTCCAAAGTGCAGGAGCACCCACAACAATGTAATGAGCACCAACATATTAAAAAAGTGCCATTTAATGGGGACCCATGTCAAACTTGGGGTCCTTGAAATTAAAATGCCAGAGAATCACTGCTAGAGCCAAAACAATATTCTCTTATGGGGGTCCCTGGCATATCTATTCAAATGGGGGTCCGGGGGCTAATAAGTATAAATTTGGGGGGTCCTTGACCTGAAGAAGTTAGAGAACTGCTGCATAGGGCCGAATCACAAGTTCTTTTAAGACAAATATGCAATACGTATTGGACAGTGACTCAGTGACTCAGCGTTGTGCTCCCCCACAGCCCACACTGAGCAAGCATGCATGTTTGTTTTATCAAACCAGGAGAGAGAACTGCACAAAGATAGTGTTCCAGTTCCAATGTTGTCTGTCCCGACCTGAACATTTATTTTCTGAAGAGCTGCAGAGTCCCCGTTATTGAACACTATACCAATGACTATCAGAATTAAAAGGTCTTATGACATCAAATGTAATTATTATTATGTATTTATTTATTTTTAATGTTTCCTGACCTCAATTACACCAAGAAAACTGAACTTTCAACATTCAGTGTTTTTTCTGTAATCTGTAGTTTTTTAATTACTAGGCTCAGAAAAGTGGGTTCATTTGCCTCTGGACGTACGCATCATCATCCAGGGGAGAGTGTGGTTGTAGGTGAGGGTGAACTCAACAACCAAAGTGGTGAATGGTAAATGGTGCATTGGACCGATGCAAACACAATGTAAAGTAACAGCAAAGGTGATACACCCTCCCCTACAACCACACCCTCCCGATATCATCGATATCATTCACGTACCAGCCGTACGTTGCCCTAACAGCTCGGACATCGACGCACGCACACACACTTTCAGTGCACACTCACATGGACCAGCTCGGCCTCTCATCACAACGTTTGTCTCCACAATCAACTTGTCTAATGTCTTAACTTGAAAATACTTGCAAACATATCTTTTCTGACACAGCGAGATCTATTGATGTCACAATCACTTTTTGCTTGACCATCAATCTGGGAACAAATTCGGTAAAAGAAATACTTTTTTTTTTTGGTTTTACTTTGTTGTTTTTGCCTCTGGGGGCACCACCTCCTTTTTAGTGTAGAAACAGGAAATCGACTTGGCTCCTCCCCTTTCTTAGTCCACCTCCTCCTGGCCGCTCCTTTGTTTAGTCCTACCAACAACAACACTACAGGTTTAGGGCAGTGGTGCCGACACATTCTGCTGTCAGCAGAATGATGCATGGGCAATAACTGTGATGGATTTACAATGTAGGCCTAATTGTGTTTTGGACATTGAAAAATACGAATACAAATGTATTTTATTAAAAAATAAATTAAAAAATAAATCAATGCACAGGGCAGATATGAGAAATGGCCTGTATAAAAAAATGTATGACACATTATAGATTTTAAAAAATTGTTGCAAATAATTGTGATTGTGCAATAATAGTGACAGGCCTAGTTAGACCACACAGAAAGAACACCACTCTGTCCATCTCCAATTCTCCATGCTACACGGCACCCGTGACCCGGGCACCTACTGTCAGCACAAAACACAGGACTTCCGTGATTAAAACCTAAAAACACTTATGCCACGATCTAATACCATGGGGCACTATTTTCGCCAAGCTAAACCCTAAACTTCTTTGCCTTTTATTCATATTTAGAAAAAACTTTTTAAAATACTTCAAGTAGCCGATCTACGTACATCGACATGTTGTGACCTTGATCAGCTATTTGACCTATTTAAAAATGGTTAGCAAAATAAAAAGAAAGGCAAAGTCGTTTAGGGGTTTATAGTGTTTAGCATGGACGAAAAATAGTGCCTCATACCTAAAATCAATTTCTCTACGTTGATTTAATATCAATATGTTGCCCAGACCTACACCGCTCATGTGTCATATCTCTGCTGTCGGGCCGAAACCTCCTAACTCCAAAATGTACATTTTCTGGAAAAGTAGAGTTAGGAAGTTTTGACCGAAAGGTCAAAACTGCCATTGGTTCCATTGGTTCAATATTATTTTAACCAACACTCAGATGTAAAGGATGTTCAATAGCCTTGATTTATGCCAAAAAAATCTAAAACCTCAAAAATGGAGTTAAGAGGTTTTGGCCAGACAGTGATGATATGCAATATCACATATTAGGTTACATAAGACATCACATTTTATATCAAACAAATATATCACATACGGTACACGCACGCACGCACGCACGCACGCGTGTGTAAGAGTGTGTGTGAGACTAGCCATCTATGGTCTGTCCGTGTGTGCGCGCGCGCGCGCGTGCGTGCGTGCGTGCGTGCGTGTGCATGTCAGTGCGTAAATCTCCCCCTATAAAGATCTAATCTCACAAACCGCAGGACCGATCACCACCAAACGTTGTATGTAATTAAGCAATTAACATCTCATCATGCTCTTTAGCGTGTATACGAATGCACAGCATTTGACCTCATTTTTGGATCAAACTGGCAAGAGAAAATATATCTACATTACAGTAAAAGAGTGCATGCGTCCATTACAGTATTGGGGCATGGCAGGAGCTTCAGTCACAAAGACTGCTGAACTGGCCAGTGTTTCAATAGGAACAGTGACATCTGAACCGTCTGACATCTGAGACAAACCAAGTTCACGTTTCTACACAAAAAAAAGGAGATGATTCCCGCCAGAGGCAAAGACATATTTCCCTTATATTTTGAGCAGTGCTTAAGCTCCAACATCTGGCTTTGTCCGGGCCTAGTGTGGCCTACATTATATGGCCTACATCTTGGCACAAAGCGCTCAAAGTTTGTTGTACTTCACAGGACGCTTAATGAAATTAACTCACAAATAGCTCTGCTCACTTCACACTTGGTGTGATTTTCTTTTACCAAATGGGTTCCCAGATTGGTAAGGCGTGCACACACACAAACACACACACGAAGTAAGCGTCAAATCAGACTAACCTGTAGGAGGCGGCGGCTCCTTCTCTTTCTCCTTCTCCTTCTCTCTCTCCTTCTCTTTCTGTCGCTCTCTCTCTCTCTCCCTCTCTCTCTCGCGCTCCCGGTCCTTCTTGCTGAGGCTGGACTTAAACTGAGCGATCAGCTCCTCTGGATAGATGCTCCTCTCCTCCCAGATGGTGAAGATCCTCTCCACCGACTTCTGGACTTTACCGTCTCTGAAAGACAAACACGACCACACACAAACGATCAGTGGGCTGCAAATTAACCCATTTAGGCCTAGGATTATTGACTGCTTTAACTATTGAAAAATAGCAGATATACAAGCTCACAGTGCGGCACCGAGTGCCGCGCTGCGAGCTTGCAGATCTGCTATTTTTGAAAAATCATGATTTTACTTTGCAAGTCTTTGAATATATCTATTTGAAAGCGAACATTTGTAACTCAAATATTTGCTTCTGGGTGGTCCCTGGAACAACATATTTTGAGATGGGGGTCCGTGGCCAAATACCTGTAATTTTGAGGGTCCTTGACATGAAAAGGTTTGAGAACAACATGATTTAGGGGAAGGATTTAGAAGTCGGGTCAAAGATCGGGTCAAAGATATTCAAAGACTTGCACACATTTTCACGATTTTTCAAAAATAGCAGATCTACAAGCTCGCAGCGCGGCACTCGGTGCCGCACTGCGAGCTTGTATATCTGCTATTTTTCAATAGTTAAAGCATAAAATAATGGTTAAAGTGTTTAAAATCTAACGCGACTCGGGCGCGTTGCAGGTATTTGAGAGTTAATGACACGTTTTGGGCATTGATCACATTGCAGGGAAATTCAACTCGCTTCTCAGATGTTATCTTTAGGACTGACCTTATTACATAATAATTGTCTAATCGCAATTATTTGACATAATTGCAATTATTTGACATAATCGCAATTATTTTACATAATCGCAATTATTTGACATAGTAAGCAATTCTTTTGTCATAATCATCATAATCGCTTACAAGTTGAAAAATGTGGAAACGGCACATCTGTATATTTCCAAACAAAACAAAAAATGGACAATGATAGTATAAATACCCAATCTACAAGCTCACAATGTGTCACATCGCTCACAATGCTTGTAGATCTGATATTTCCACTATCATTGTTCTTTTTTTTAGGTATTAAGGTCAATCATTTCTTTGTATATTTAGGTTATGTGTCATATCTGCCATGTGCCACTTCAAAGCCTACAAGCCAAACAAAAATTGTCAATGACAAAAACACAATTAAATCGCTAATCGGAATTATCTGAGTGACAATTAATCGTCATGTAAAACGTTATAATCGTGACAGGCCTACTTGCGAGTGATAAGATGTGTATATTAAGACATCATCGAACATTCAGCAAAAATAGCCGATGTACAAGCTCAGAACATTTTGGGATACGTTGTGAGTGTGGATATTTTCAGCGAAGGGATTTGGTGTAGAGGGAAATACTAGTGGACCTAGTAGAGCCCTGGGGGTCCCCGGTCAGCTAGAAGGGTTTAAGTGGTTAGCATTACTCAAGCCTCCGTCTTAGCATCGTTACCACAGCAACCAATGCCAATATGTCGACGCTACCTGAATACACAAATCTGATCACTTGCAACTTAACTCATCTGGTGCCGATCCCGAACTAGTTCGGCTTTATTTCAATCCAATACAATCTTTTTTTTTATTAATTCACTTACCCCGAGCTGCTTGTAGAGTCGTGGGTGGTCCTGGCTCGCTAGCCAGCTAGCCGTTCTACTCTGTCCGACGATATATTCCATTAAAAATGGTTTAAAATACATTTTTGAGCTCCCCAATGTTCACCCGATGTTCGGCGCCGCTTCCGATGAGTACACGAGTGTGCCGATCCCGAAGTAGTTCGGCTTTATTTAATTAAATGAATAAAATGATAAGAGGCCTTCTGAAGCCTGGCTTGATTTTTGTAGCTACTAGCCGAAAGCTAACAACGTCATGGCCGGCCGTAATTTGCGAACGCAATCGCCAATCTCCGCCTAATCCAATGAAAGACCGCATCTTTAAAGGCTTATATCTCTTTTTTGTGTTTTAGGGAAGCGGCGCGAGGTTTATTTATGGCAAAATCGCCCAAAAATGATCTTTTAGATGACAAAATGGGAATAGCCATTCTGTTAGCATCTTCATCCGGGACATTTCAATGCCGTGCATGAACGTGAGCACGTCAGGTCCTGGAAGCTGAAGTCCTGGAAGCTAAAGCGCTCGCCTATGAGAGATGCGCTGGCATTCTTTGGCCCCTAGAGGGCGCTGGCACTCAAAGAGTTAACAGTGAGGACGGTCAGTACTAAAGAACAGTTGAGAAACTAATCGGAATGTCTCAAGTCTAAGCACAGCCTAAGTCCTAACAAAGGGGGGAAAAAACAAGGTACTCTTCGGGGTGAAAAATGTAAAAGCTGTGGACAGGGAATTACCAGCCGCGCGTAGTGACCCCACGGCCTTCTTCAGGGTGTAAACCTCAGTACATTTGGCTGAGGTGCTTGGGTGGCACAGTGGTAAAGTAGTTGCCTAGCACCGCGGAGTCTGGGGGTTTGAAATCACAGTGGTTTTTCCCAGGCGTCTAATCCCGTCTATACCAGGGGTGCCCAAAAGGTAGGTGGCAATCTACCAGCAGATCACAAGGGCTGTGCAGGTAGAACACATGATAGGCTCCCAAAGAATTATAATTAAAACATTTAGAAATATATTTATAAATAAAACTCCTCCTCTTTTTGTCGTTGCCACTTGGATTTAACTCACTTAGCGCCGAGCGAGCCAGATTTCAATATGAATCTGCGCTTATAACGCCAGGAAATAGCTATATTGAATCCCCAAAATCACATTACATAAACAGGTACACGTGCCTGCGGATGCCACAAGATGACCACTAGAGTGAGCCATAGCTCATAGACTTTCCATGGTCCCATGTTAAGTCAGAATAAAAAACAAGTTCTACCACTTTTTCGAGTCACGTGTTCAAATACTGGATTCTGATTGGCTAAATTCCGGAGGTTATGAGAGGACAACTGCCGCAAAGTTGTGTGAGGAGATCAATGCGCCTCAGTGTACATCCGGGGACTTCAGGAGGTAGTCGGAACACCTTTCCCCCAACCAACAAATGAAGGTCGCAGCGGTCCTATGTTTACTAACGTGCGTACTATCGTCGCCGATTTATTTGGATCCAATGCAATCCGCCAACTTTAAAGCCCCTTTTCTCTGAACCTATGCCTTTCTGGAAGCGAACAGCCTCTATTTACGGCCGGAACGGTGCTTTTAACTGACGTTAGCTTAGCTGTAAGCTAGACGCATGGATTAGTATGGAGTTGGCGCCATCTGTTGGTGAGTAGAAGATGTTGTTGGTGGAACTATCTGCTGTCTCGCGGAAGTTTTATAGGCAATAATGATTGTAACTTAAGATCCTTGCAAGTTACAACTATGTGTTTTCTTTCATGTATACGGGAAAAAGTGGTAGAAAAGCTATTTACCACTCGGGGTCGGACATTATGCTCTCATAATGTCCTGAGTGAGGGTGTTATCGGACTCGGCTGCGCCTCGTCCGATAACACCCTCACTGCGGACATTATGAGAGCATAATGTCCTCTCACTCGGGGTAAATTGCTTACGTTCATGACATAACAGGATGGTACAATGACATGCTCTCCATTGACATTCAATGGACAGGCCGCGGGCCGCCATTTGAGCTCAATACTGCTCAATTTGTGCTTGATCTTCTCAAACCACCAATGGTATGGGCATCGGAACGTATATAGATGCCACACAGAAAGTTTCCGAATCAAAATCCGACCTAGTGAAGCTACGTGAGGGTCGGATGGTTTGCATTGAGCCTAGCGGCTAACAGAGGCCTACGTAAACAGGAAGCTATGGCTTAAAGGTGACGTCATAATCGTATCCTTTTTTTTCACGGTTTTCATCTGTATGCTAGTCGAAGGTAAGCTAACCGTTCCGCTCCGTCTATCAACCCAAATTAAAAGCTTAAACAATGCTTTTATATAAAAGTCGCTCCGAGTCGCTCGGCACTAAACGCCATCATTAGTTAGTCGCCCCGAAAGTCGCTCGGCGCTAAGTGAGTTAAGATGACTTGATTGACATCAAGAAGGGCCTGTCAGCTCCCTTCACTGCTTCTATAGAAGTACGCAAAGCAATGCTTTGTTTTCAAGAGTGCATAGTGTTATAAAGTTATGTAAAAATGTGCAAACCATAGAACCAAAAACCTACTGTACCAATTCCATACAGAATGGGAGGAAGGCCCCCCCAATATGATTGAAAATGATTAAGTTGATTACTGTGATTATGGTAAGCTTACATTTAATAATAATAATTTGAATATTGTCATATTCGAATGTACATATTTTTTCCAAATTCGAGGTGTATTCGATATTCGAATATTAATTTGGCAGCCTTAGTATCAAGTATGTATATTATAAGTACCTTTTACCAATTATAGAGGGTTTAAGTGGTAACGGATATGCAGCTCAGCAAATAAAAGGTGAATTGAACCCGGTGCATGACAGAGGACGATATCACGATAAATTAAATCTCCACAATACGATTATCGTGAGTGTTATTATCACGATAAATGATAACATCGCTTATCGTCCCATCCCTAGTGGGGAGGGGGGTATTTGTCCTACAACGTTGACATCCATTTGACCGAATGGTTCATGATGACACGTGCACGCTCACCTGATCATGTGCGCGGCGTTGGGCAGCACCTCGGCGAAGGCGGGGCGGAACACGGCGGCGTTCCTCCTCTTACAGTTCTGGATGACGTCATTGGCCACGTAGAAGAGGTTCAGGCGATGGTTGGTGTCAGCTGAGGGACAAACAAACACACACTAGATCAGTGTCAAATTTTGCTTCTGGGTGGGTCCCTGGAACTAAATATTTTGAGATGGCGGTCCGTGGTCAAATACATATCATTTTGGGGGTCCTTCACATGAAAAGGTTTGAGAACCACTGACATAGTAGTCTCTCAAGAACAGACTAACTGAGCTCCAGTTAAGTGAAAAAGACCTTTTCTTTGACGATGGCTGGCCAGATTGCTGACATAGAAACATGTTTTTTTTCCAAAAAAAACTTAGAAGGATTCAAAAGACACTTATAGAATCGTGTCAAAATTCGAATTTTCACGATTTTTCAAAAACAGCAGATCTACAAGCTCTGTATATCTGCGATTTTTCAATGGTTAAAGCATTCAATAATTTTAGGCCTAAATGGGTTTTTAATAGGGATTGGGGAAACAAACGGGGGGAACCAAAACAAAGCGACGCAGCTTCTTCGGCTTGTGGTTTCCGCCTAGACCCGGAAAACGGCCTGTGCGCTGTAAACGAACACCAGGCTTTCCCCTGAGAAAGTCTGGTGAAGCGAGGTTAGTCTAAAGTACCATGCATAGTCGTACATAAGGACCGCAGGAATACACAAGAAACGGAGGGGGAGAGAACTTTACTCTGTTTGGTCCGGTTTGACTCCCAGTACGTAACACTCCGGATGATTTATCTCTGTATACGGACGCTTACGGACAGCACCCAACTGAACGGACTGAACGGACTGAAGATGTATCCGTAGCAAGAAGTACCCACGGCCACCGTTGTCAAACATAGGCGCAGTAGTGAGGAAAATTACTTTTCCTCTGCTCTATGACAGCGGTTCCAATAATAAATATATTTTATCAAGAAACGGGAAAAAAGGTCGTTACACAACCACTTGAAGAGGACGCCTCTACTCCTCACTCATCACGCATCAACAGTCATCAGCTGAGCACAGACAGCGAGGCACACAAGTCACAAGAAGAGATGATGATGCGGCTCATTTATTACTTGGGAATTATGTTCAATATATGAGCGGGTGTGTACGTGTGTTTTGTTATAATTAGCCTACTCCGGGTCCGCATCCATGTGGTTAAATGTGTGCCCTGCATTTACCGCGATAATGTTGCCGACAGCAGATCCAGTCCAGACTGTTACCACGTATTTATACTGTACCAAACATCACGGCGGGTCAAAAATCTGTGGTTCTACATATTTTGGCTAAATGCATCGGTTTTTACACTGTGAGAACCACCTTCATGTGGCGCGCGGACGCAAACGGGAGCAGAATTGGAGCGGAGAGCGGGTCGGCACATAAATAACGTGCATGTCTACTATGAATGGCGCCGCAGTTACCGTACGTAGTTCCTCACCCAAAACGTACACAAAATCAACCATACGTAACTATAAATGGCCCTTTAGGTGGAAGGGCCACTTCGAAGGTGCCATGCTTCGTCTCGTTGTGCCATCGAAAAGTATACACTTGCTATGCATCCAATGTCTATAATGCATTATAAACATACTTTAATGCAATGTTATCTGCTTATAACACTGCATAATTACCATAAGTAAAATAAATAGCCTTTCTTGTGCAAGAACAACACACACCTTGGCTCCAAGAATGCAATTACTTAAAGGAACACTTCACCTCTGGGACAACCAGATCTTATTTTATTGTTGTTTGGGACACGATCCACACAATCCTAAGTTATGTTTTGTGTTCAATCAGTGTTTTTAGATATTTTAGTATTTCAGCATGCAACAACTGGTCATATGATGCAAAATGCATCATATGACCAGTTGTTACATGCTGAAATAATACATTTTTTACTAAAATACTAAAATCACAGATTGAACATAAAACATAACTCAGGATTGTGTTGATCGCGTCCCAAACAACAATAAAATAAGATCTGGTTGTCCCAGAGGTGAAGTGGTCCTTTAAAGCACACACACTCTGACCACTTATAGCGACTTATAATCACACTAACATGTATTAAAATAGTGATAATACATTATAAATAATATCATGATTATAATGTATACCATTACCATGATAATTATAATACACAACGATCCTCGCCAAAAACAAGTCTGTGAGCCTATAGCAATTATGATTATAAAACGTCACAACTCATAACTCTAAAGTAATGTGTTATGATTACGGCTAAAATCACTAGGAGTATTTAGGAGTTCTTGTACAATTTTACAGTGTTACAGTGCATTCTAAGTATGCTTATATAATGCATTATAGACAAGGGATGCACAGCAGTTGTCACCACGACACAGTGGCTTTGCACTGTTATAGCCAGGTAGGATGAACACAGTTTGCTGTCCATTCCTCTTAAAGCCCCCTTTCCACTGCAGCTTTAGCACCACACTACACAACACCATTACACAAAACAAAAGTACCCCTATCGGTAAGAAACAAATTGACCCTTTTAACTGTGATTATAATAAAATATAAATTTGTATTACAACTATCCTACCCGTAATTGCCGGACTATAAGCCGCAGCTTTTTCCCCATGTTTTGAACCCTGCGGCTTATACAACGGTGCGGCTTATATAACGATTTTTACAG
Organism: Nannobrachium achirus; assembly: GCF_963921795.1. Classification (NCBI taxonomy): domain Eukaryota; kingdom Metazoa; phylum Chordata; class Actinopteri; order Myctophiformes; family Myctophidae; genus Nannobrachium; species Nannobrachium achirus. The sequence continues at coordinate 15,609,300 of NC_137811.1, read as the reverse complement.
CTAACGGCCAGTTAGTTAGTTTTACAATGGTCTTTAACAAGGATTTATATATAGATTCATATGGCTAACAGCCACCAGGGGCGCTCTAGTGGGAAGCAGGAGGGACACCTGCGGCTTATAGTCAGGTGCGGCTTATATATGTAAACTTTTTTTTTAATTTAATTTAGCTGGTGCGGCTTATATTCAGGTGCGGCTTATAGTACAGCAATTACTGTAATTATAATACACTATAATGGATTATAACTGTGATTATGATACATTATAAATTATTATAATGCATTACCATGATAATTATAATAGATTATAACAGTGATTTTAACACAATATAATCTATCATCATGTATTACAACTATATCCTGGGTGGTCTAAATGAAAAGTCAGTGAGTGATCAGTCATTATGAAGTGTTTGGCCCTGTTTGGCCTAGCTCAGACCTACTCTGGATTGGATACTTTTTAGTACCACGTTTAGTACCACTTTCACACCACTCTACCCAGGTCCATGTTGTGTAAAACCTGGCACAAGTGGGCGGTGTGGAGTGGTGTGGTGTTGGGCCATGTCAGTGGAAAAGGGGCTTTAGAAGCTGCACTCTGTAACTTTCACGTTCTACCCCGGGTTCAAACCCAGGTCTCCTCCTGCACAAGTGCTGGAATTCTAACCACTGAGCTAACAGGGCCTGCTTGCTCTGGGGAGAAATATATTTTAGGGTATATGCACAGCAGCCGTTTTGGAAAGAAGTCAGGTCTATTGTTCTCAGTTCCTACAGGTATCACCTATAGAGGGTATGCACATGCATAAAGTGAATGGCACATCGAGAGGCCAAGTGAGTTTAACGTCGTTTAACATAGTTTAATGCAATCAGATAGGACTTTTCTGTTTGGATGTATGGGCTGTCAAAGCCAGAAAGTAGTTTTTTGCCACTCAATAGGTGCTCCTACTTCCGGGTATGATGATGATGTCACGTGCATAGTATCTGCATACCCTCTATAATACTAATGAAGGCGCTGTTCCATTCTGGTCAAACAGAGTCAGGGTGCTGATATTGTGCATGTTGGCTCACTGGAAACACTCTGCTACACCAGTGGGTCTCAAAGTGTGGTCCAGGGACCCTCATGGTTCTTGGGGGTTCCAAATGACCCCTAAAGGGTGTGTAGAGAAGCCCTAGAACTGAGAAGAGACCCAACTTCCCTCCAATATGGCTGCTATGCATATAGCATGACACTAACAGACACATCAATAGAAAAATCAAAAAGAATACCACCACCATATACACAGACTGGACATTAGAACACAGACGTCATTCCTCTTTAGACTTTTGGAGTGCCATTTCTCTTGCTTCTAAAGCAGTAGTTCTCAAACTGTTTCGTGTACAAATTGATATAGATTTGCAAACCCCCATCTGAAAATGTATTGTGCCAAGGACCCCAGGAAGAGAAGAGTTGTGTTGAAAAAATTAAAATATTTCAAGATTTAAAAAAAATGAACAGCCAAGCTAAAACCAACTCTCAGAGAGTGTACAAATGGAACCAAATGCAGGGTAAATGTTTAGCTCACTCAAGCAGGCTGAACACGTAGTGTAGCTACTAGCCATCAACCCGGCCAGGAAGAAATGTTGTTACAGCTCAGCAAAATTAGTTTTGCTCATTCTCTGCATCTCCCACAAATGTATAGCCGTAAGGCGGTCTGTCATAGCCTGATTTCAGACTCAGCTCACGCTTTAGTCTGAAGCTGTGCCCTATTCTAAATGATTTACGGGGGAGGGACTTTGCGAGCGTGCGCGTGCGTGACCGCGCGCGAGTGATCGCGACGCATCGTGCTCGCGACACACGGTGATCGCGATGCACGGCCGCGGTGTATGTGTTTGTGTGTGTGTCTCTGTCTGTGCCAGTGACTGCTTCCACACAGAACTGCGACCAGAAACATGTAATCAACATTAACAGCTTGTGAACTCAGCGCGTGCGTGTGTGTGTGTGTGTGTGTGTGTATGTGTGCGTGTGCCTGTCGTGTGTGAACTTCGTTTGAAATCGTTTCAACTGCTGCGCTGATTGGATATTCGTTAGACCCACCCCCCACCCCCCAACCCCCGCGCTCATTGGAGCAGCCGAATTTTTGGGTTGCTAAAGCCGATTCCTGTACTCAGCTCCAGACCAGAGAAAGAGTCCACTCTGAGAGTGGGCGGGGTCTATGGTCTGGAACCAGGCAAGGTCTGTCACAGAGTTCCAGAAACATTCTTTTAACTATCAACTTTTTTTTAAATTGACAATAAGTGTGAGAGAGACATTTTAGAACATGGTTTAAATTTGTAGTCAGTTAATTTAGGTCCCCTCACATCTCTGAATGCAAATTACCTCCTTATAATCCTTCCTCTTATTCTTGCTGCTCTTGCAGCCTATATGTCATTTTGTGTTGTGTACACCTACTCACCTAGGGGCATGTCGCCTCAATCACACCGTTCTGGCTATAGGAGAACAAGTGTTGCGACCCCTGCCATAGAATGTTTATTCAGTAAAGCCAGGATACATTAACTCATTTCCCGCGATCCCTGTCGAAACCGTTGATTTCCCGCTGTACCACGCTGCGATGCCCGTCGTTCCCGGAAATGTAATTAGCTTTAATCATTATGAAACAATTAAAAGTATGATCGCTGTATATAGCCGTTTCGGAGTCTTAGGCCCGCCTCCTAACTGTATCCTGCCGTATTTCCGGTTCTGACCGGATCTAGGTTTCCGTATCCTGTCCAAGGCCCAATCATAGCTTCCGTTCCATCTGTTTACAACGCGTTTTTTATTTATTTGATAGCTGTTTGATTATTGTGCCCGCCTGGCATATGATCCGCGCACATATCGTCTGCTATGTGCGCTTACGTGTCCACGTGTTACCATAGCGCACAACTGGCCGTTTCCAATGTTTTCTTATGCAACACCGGCGGATACAGCAGGGGTAACAGCCTGGCAACGGATTTGTCTATTCCAATGGATTTCTTTTTATTCGAAAGCGGTCATCTTGTCTACCGATCTACTACATGAGTCGCGCACAGATCATGCACTATGCGTGCACGTGCCCACATTAAAAGGTAAGGACAATTTGGCAGCTGCTTACTACAGCTATGTTTAAAATGGCAGCAAAATTGTTAACATAACATGCCTGCACAGGCAGTGGGAGAGTCGTTCATATATACCGCTACATAATGAATGATCACACGAGGTGTCTATAAGCATGTCAACTTTTGGAGGTACCTAAATGTGTATTTTTGGGACAAACAACCTGCCAGCCTGTGTGGGCTGTCACAGTTTCTCTCTCTCTCACACAGTGTTTACCATTCATTAGGCAGTAGCAGGCTCCACCTATAGTACAACTTTGATTATAATGTTGCAATAATCATGCAATGATATACCACTTTAACTTCCATCATAGTTGGACACTCCATTTCCACGCAATAAATATATATTTATTTCACCTTTCTCTTAGTTTCTCATCAACATTGCTCTGAAGCAGTTTGTTCAACAACACATACTCTCTCCCTCTTGCTATAATGACCTACAGTCTCTCACCCAATACAAAGTTCTGTCTTTCTCCACCAGAACGCATACAAGAGCTTTTTAGGCATTTGGTTGATAGAACAGCAGCTTGTTTATAGTCGAGACGCACTGTCATGATGAGTCATGACTGCCATGTACCGGTGATGCTCCGTGTTTGCACTTGGGTGCCACTAGTTTTACCAGAAGATTTTGCCAGCACCAGATATTTATTCCAATTCAATGTTTTAAAGTGGTTGTGTTCAAAAGAATAAGTGATAAATACCAACTAGCTCTATGTTCTGAGATCACTCTATATTGTTTAGTAACAGGGGTCTCACTGGGGGGGTACATTTTCAGGAATACAATACCAAATGTCATCCACGTTTTACCAAAACCAAATCAGCTTCACTCATGCAACTAGAAAGTTAATTCCAAAGAAGAGACAACATCTGAACTGAACTGTGGACTAGGGCTTCAACTATTGATTGTGTTCTTAGAAAATGATCCTACAGACCACTGTTTGTACAACCACAGTCTTCTACTGTTGTACTGAGAGCAAAACCAATCTTCTACTGTTGTACAGGGAGCTGACAAGTACAACCACAGTCTTCTACTGTTGTACTGGGAGATGACCAGTACAAGCACAGTCTACTACTGTCTGTTGGTCACTAGAAGCTGACCAGTACAACCACAGTCTTCATTAGAGATTATTATGACATCATGAGGTTATGAAGACAAGATAATGTCAACTTTGGGCGAGGTTTGCAAGGTTTAGTCCCATTGACTCCCACTAAAAAGGTTAAATGACAACTTTGTTTTTTAACAACAAGGGTTCATATTTTAGATTGTAATTAGAGAAAAATCAAGAAGAGTTAAAAAAAATGTTGTTGTTGGGAGCATGCATACAAGTGGTTAAATATGTCTTTTAGACACTATAAGCTGGCGATTTCTTTATTACTATTTACAGTATAACACTACTAGCCCCCATAAGTCACATCTGTCCTTGAACATTAATAATTGTTTTATTGCTAAAACAATAGAAAGCCGTAAATGCAAACATTTCATTCATATTTTCTTTTCTCTGATTACAATCTAAAATATGCAGCCTAAAAAAAACAAAGTTGTCCTTTAAAGAAATTAGTTTTATTAAGACTTGGCCTACTGACAGCCTGATCCATCCGTTTGAGAGATTAGTGACAGACAGACACAGACACACACACACACACACACACACACACACACACAGTCACACACACCCAGACCACCCCTCCCCTCTTATAGACAACTCAACTTGCAAAGTCATACCGGCAAAAACAACTTTTACATGAACTACCTCAACCGTGTCTGTACACAATCGATATTCAAACTAGACCAGAACAGAAAACAGACCCATATCACCCATAAACCATCTCTCTCGTATTGTGTGCCACATTTACCTTCTGCAAAATAATACAAATCCTGCAATTAATGCAAGGGTTTGCAATTTGCCCAATACATTTCCCTGCAATATATCTACAGTACATAATGGTCAAATTGGAAGAATGCTGTGTGTGTGTGTGTGTGTGTGTGTGTGTGTGTGTGTGTGTGTGTGTGTGTGTGTGTGTGTGTGTGTGTGTGTGTGCGATGTGCGCGTGTGATATGTGCACTTGCGTGTTTGCTTCCTAGACAGAAAGAGAGGAAGGTGGAGATATGCAGGCATTATACAGAGTTGAAAGAAAGATAGAGGCTGCAAACTATTTCCTTATCTGAAGCACTGAGCAAATCTATACAGGATAATGAGGATATTATTAACACACTCTTTTTGCATGGCTGGCTCTGGCCTCTTCTATCAGAGCAAACTGTGTCAGCTGCAAACACGCAAACAAAGTGTCTTCCACCGTAAATGCTGTTTCAAGAAGCCATCCAGCAATAACTGACTTTGAGTTTGTAATGTGTCTAATACCCAACCCAACACATTTCTGCATAAACGGTGAAATCAGAAACACAGTGACACTGTGTGTAAAAAATATCTATTTACATCTCCCAAAGTGAAAGTGGCTGGTAATCATAGACAAGCTTACCAACCAACCACAATCACAACATACCAGCAACACTGCCACCCTGCTATTTACCATGTAACACCATTACAATAAAACCTTATACCATCACCATGTACCCCTAACACTATTACAATAACAGCTTAACTAGTACCATGTAGGCATGTATTAAAGTGTAACTTACCACCTACAATTCCAGCATAGAGAGTGAAAGTGTGTGTGTGTGTGTGTGTGTGTGTGTGTGTGTGTGTGTGTGTGTGTGTGTGTGTGTGTGTGTGTGTGTGTGTGTGTGTGCGTGTGTCAACATCACACTAGTAAATATGATCTTGTTGTAGTCATCTGCCACGGTCAGTGGGTCAAAGTGATAAACATCACCTTACCCCGCCCCCTTCCTCAGCAAATTTCATAACATCCATCGCATCATGCTCTAAATTAGACTCGGATCAAGACTATAGCTGTATTTTTATATATTTATTTTAAAATGAGCAGAATCTATCATAGGCATAGTCAAATACAAAAGTTAGTCAGCCTCGATCAAAATACAGTCTTGTATTATTTGTAAATAGTCTTGATCCTAGCTCCTAATAGTGTTGTTTGTTATTGCATTGAATCGTCTACGTCTATTCTGCAGTCTGCATGCTGCAATGGTTTAATGACAGCGCTATTAAGGTCGATTGATTTATTGATCGACTGATCTGGTAATGAATACATATCAAAATAATTGCGGGAGATTTTTTCTTTAATTAATATGTTGCTCTGATCGCCTTTCCTTTGAGGATTATTAAGAGGTCCCAGACTAGAGGCCACGTTTAATACGTTTCTATAAAGTCATTATAACACAATATAATTAGCTAGGCGTTTATTTTAAATGTCTGTGTTTATATATGCGTGTGGGTTAGCTCCGTTAGCTAAAAGCGCCAGGCTGGGGTAGGAAGAAATAGCCGATCTACAAGCCCAGAGCTCTGGTCCATGAACCAGAGCTCTGCGCATGTAGATCGGCTATTTTTTATCCCACGCAGCTAGCCGCCGTTAGCATGTTAGCATCACGGCAGAGAGAGAGAGAGAGAGAGAGAGAGCGATCGGTATATACTCTATGATCGGGACTTACATTTCTTGATCCACTTCATCCAGTGTCGGACGATGAGGCCGTGGTGCTTCTTGTTCTCGATGCACCAGGTGGACAGGCCCTGGATGGACTCCATGGTGTTGGAGACCCCCTGCAGCCGTCGGTCCAGCGACGCCTCCAGGGCCGCGGTGCCTCCGCCGCTCCGGGGCCCCGATGCTGCTGCTGCTGCACCGGCGGGGCCGATCGAGGCGGCCGCCGCAGCTGCTGCTCCAGAACCGGCAGCCATCTTTCTGTTTTAGCCTGGCTGGCTCTACTCTGGCTCACTGGCTGGCTTGCTTGAGTTGAGGCGACCGTTCTGTTGGGGTGAATGTCTGTTATAGGTGGGACGTTCGCGAACGAATCGAGTCTTTTGAACGGCTCTTTGAAATGAACGATGGGTTCGCACTTCGCAGTAGAGAGCCGTTCATTTTGTAAATTAACAGTTGTGGAATAAGTACAAAACATTCTTTACTTATGTAAACGTGTCAATACTGCAACGTGGAAATACTCTGCCACAAGTAGAAGTTTGGAATTACAATGTAGCCTACTTGAGTAAAAGTACAAGAGTATCGGTATCAAAATGCACCCAAAATACTATAGTCTACCAATAGTAGAAAATATGCAGAATGTCCCATTTCACCGTTAGTGCCCAATGTAGAAAAAAATGTAGAATAATAATTTGAAAATAGCAGATCTACAAGCTCACAATGTGTCGCAACAAATGGCGGAAATGTAGCCTATATAGCTGAAACGTATAGGGTTGAAGTGAATTTGTAATTATAATGTAAATCTACAAAGTATTAAACTAGTAACTAACTAGAATGAGCAAGTCTTTTGGAACGGCTCTTTGAAAGGAACAGATCCCAGAGATCCGGCTCACTCCAAAGAACCATAAATCCCATCTCTAATGTCTGTGGCAGGGAAGTCCCGCGATAATGTCCGGGACGGAGCGGGAGTGGAAGAGTAATAGTAGTAGACGGGCGCCTTCTTATATATATCTATGGACGGGCGACCCCCATAACTCTATGGCGACCCCCCGTGTTTACAACAAGCAGTGGTTCGAGTTGAGGGGGGTTTCCTTCCAGATCGACCCCTCAACTCTGCTTTTATGCTATATTAATTAACTATAGCATTAGCCTATTAACTAAACAATTGTTTAGTTAATTCGTTTTTTAAACAATTGTTTGTACTTGATATAAAAAATTAAAAAAAGTGTTGACAATGTCAACACCTTCTATTTTTTAAGCATAGTCCCTACATTGTTACTGTTGCAAATACCCTGTATCCACTAGTATACTGTATGCTGGTTTGTTTACTGTTGAGTGAGAAAACAAATGAAGCAGATCCATCTGGGAAAACACACAGCATCAAAGTAAAATATGTAGAATATATATGCAACACAATTAAAACTAGGCCCATATTTAGGCCTACCTGATGCACCATTAAGGTGAGGAACACATTAATGCATTACTATAACAATCCAGTGAATATGATTTTTAAAAGTACCATTCTGCACAACTTTTACATTTGGTGTTGTAGGTACCATTGTGATGCCAATTTATTTGTACTAGTAACAGAGAATTTCTACATTTGTGGTATTGCTACTTGTACTTAGCACTTTACTTCTGCCACCACAGGTGAAGATTCAACCACAGAAAAATGCATAAGGCCTACAAATATTTAAATCCCTTGAAGTGATATACAACACATCAAAAAGCTCTCAACTGCAGGACGATCAAGTAGAGACTTTGGCCTACAGGTGGTGCTAAAGGATAGGTTGTGGGCTTACTCATATCATTAACTTCTACAGTCTATGGGCATTACACATGCATGTGTAAGCCCACACCCTTTACACTCAAGTTTGAATGGCAATCCTTCCATTGAATTTTGAGACATTTGTTTTAAAACACACTTAAGCCCCATAGCCTATATACTTAAGTAGTCGATCTACAAGGTCACAACTCATTGTGATTCCATGTGGGGGGGAAAAAATGAAATTGACATCATTCATTAAATCATTACATCATCATAACGCACCCTGCCACATAAAAACATGAAAAGGAGTTTGTTCTCTTCTGTAAGTGTTTATTGGAGACGTATCAACATACAGCGAATACATCAAAGGGACAAAATGCACTGTTTGCCTGACAGAAGACCTCTCATGTATTGTAACTCAAAGATCACCAAGTCTCATTTCTATGGTGTCAAATTATATTAAACAAATTCAAAAAGGTTTTTTTCTTTTTTTTATGGTTGCGTTTCGATAAAATGCAAAACACTGCTCCACTTCTTTCCCTATTCGATATCTGTTAATACAGGCCTATACGTGATGTTATGTTAAAGCTGCAATCTGCAACCTTTTTTTGATGTCCAACCTGGTATTCGAACCCTGATTACCCCACCCACACGAGTACGGAGAATTCCATTGCTGCGCGAAGCCCGTTTGGGCAGAGGATGTTGTATTTTGAGCTTTGTGCAATAACACTAGTCAACCAGTAGTGGTCGTACCCAATCACAGGCTATACACTTTGAAGAGCAGGTAGACCAACTACAGCCACCGCAGTTGCACGATATAAAAACACCATGACCAATGTACCCACATTTTAAAAAGTTGTGGATTGCAGCTATAAACCTCAACATAACAAAAGAAACAGTGCTAATAATAATAGTCGTTTTCCACACAGACAGGGCAGTGTGGTTTTCATCAACAGTCATGACTCATGACGAAGCAATTTTACAACAACCTGTCAGGCTTAGTTATATTGGAAAAAATAGACGCAAAGCAGCTGAAAAATAAACTACCCTGCCTGCCTCTCTCGCTCTCACGCACGCACGCACACACACACACACACACACGAGCATTTATACACACGTCTTCCTATGTATCGTCAGTCTGTGGGACTGCAGGTGGAAGCTACAGACGCACCAACGCTTCCAGGAGCCACGGTGGGAGGGTGGGGTGCTGTATTCTATATGCAGTTTTATATGCATCGATCGTTGGCCAGTGCTTTGTGATTCGCCATACGTCTGTGTGCCCGTCTGCAGACTAATGGCTGCAGCATACTCCAAAACACAAGTCAAACGGTTTCCGTCTCTGGCAGGTCAATATGAACCAAAACGACAAATGTGTCGCCTCAGAGATGTTCTGAGTAACTTGAACACCACCGCAGAGGCTCTCAATGCGGACAGTTTTGAAGTTGTCAATTTTTTTCTAGGACCCCCATAACTCTGAGTGCACAAATGGAACCAAATGGACCTGTGAGGGAGGGAGGGCCCACTTGGTTACATTTGTACACACTCCATGTGACTGCAAACACAACCTAAAAGGCAATTAACCACATGAAACAATGAAGCAGATGCATTAAACCCGTTAATTCAGTTGGAGGTCCACAATGGAATCAAGCCATCAAGGCTTTTTTTGTGTTTTATCCTTTTAGTATTGCTTCATGCATAATTGTTAATAAAGTAATCAATCAAGGAGGTTGATGTAAGAGGAGAGCTGTGGTAAAAATCACTCTTTCAGCATCGTATACAGTGGTTCAGAACTCGAGGTGAGCCACAGCGACTAGAGAACAGTTCTGTCCACAGGGAACTTTGTTCGTTTCGGCAAGTCCTGCTGAAAATGGGGGGGAGAGAATAGTTAAGCTGTTGATATAAAACATAATAAGAGAAACATGCTTCTTGATTATTCAAATAATCAAAACAAATCGATAAAATAGTACGAAAATAGGCAGCCCTAAATAAAAAGAAAGTTTGACTTTGTTTTGGACTATGCTGCAGACTAATGACTGATTTATACGTGGCTGCGTGCCTTGGGCTGTGCACGTAAAACAGACGATCTACAAGCCGTTGCGCCGCCTCGTGTCTATCTTCCGTGCGAGACGAGCCACGTGCACCCAAGGATAACTCTGGGTTTAACCCATTTAGGCCTAGAATTATTGAATGCTTTAACCAGTGAAAAATAGCAGATCTACAAGCTCGCAGCGCGGCACTCGGTGCCGCGCTGTGAGCTTGTATATCTGCTATTTTTCAATAGATAAAGCATAAAATAATGATACACAATAATGTGTACCCGTTCTGAATGGGTTAACAGGACGAGGGTGGTTTTCAGTGGAAGGTGTCCGGCGTGTGTTGGTGCAGGGGGTGAACGTTTGGTTGAGCGTCGGGGTGCGGCTGGAGGGGGTGTGGTTTGACGGGGGTGGGGGTGGGGGGAAGTCGTCAGTCGTCGGTGCCCTCCAGGACGCTCTGGCTCAGAGCCAGGTCCCAGTAGTGTTCCGTTCCGTGTTTCTTAAAATGTTCTCTGGCCATGTTCTCTGTGGGACACTGCTTGAACTTCATCTCTCCACTGAAGCTGCGCTCCTTGGCTGTTCCCTGGGGAGGAAAAACCCAACCCAACACACACAGTTAATATAATAATACATGTGTACATGTATTATTACATGATTGCCTAATCGCAATTATTTGAGGTAATCGCAATTATTTCATCATAATGGTTACCATGTTTAAAAATGTAAATACGTTTCCCAATAAAATACAACATGCTGTAAGCTTGTAGATCAGCCATTTCCGCTATTTAAAACAATTGTAAAGTATAAATGATTAAATGTGTGAATAATTATTTGTCATATCTGCATTGTGCACTTTGATTAAGACAAATGTCCCAATGTTCGATAAAAACAAATCGATAATTACAATGATTTGAATGGCAATTGTCAACGTAAATGTTGTACTTGTAATAGCCTTTATCAGGCAGAAAAGTTGTATCTCCATTATTTACACATTTTTCTGTCTGTTAGTAAATCAATGACCTACTTTGTCATACTCCAGTGTCGCACAAAAGTAGTAAAACAATGGCTCATATGCATGCTCACAATGTGTGTATTTTAGAAATAAAAAAGAAAGTGAAGCAATTAAAGGACAACTCCGCCCTAAATCACCTCTAGTTTAATTTTCCTACTTATATTGATCCCAAAAGACTGTCCATGGGGTCTATTAGGCCTAATAGACCTTTTGTCTTTTGGGATCAATATAAGTAGGAAAATTTGCCTAGAAGTGATTTAGGGCGGAGTTGTCCTTTAAACATTTCGGTCAGACATGCAAGGTTTCCACATGACAAGCGACAACATAGTATGTAAATATGCACGTATGCACGTATGTATGTGTGGTGTCACGTGTGTGTGTTTGTACGTGCACGTCTCCTCTCACCTCCCAAATCAACCAGCATTTGTTGTTTCTCTTGGTTTCATCGTAGGCGTCTGGATCTGAAAAACACACACACACACACACACATTTGTACAGGACTTCTTAAATATTTACAAAGTGCTTTGCAAGCAGCTAAAAAACGAATTAATAAATCAATTATGGACATCAACTAAAATACTAAAACATAATGAATGGATAAATTATATTAAAGACTTACCATCTCTTTTTGAGGTGTGTTCCGGCCATTTGATTCTATGTAACATCAACCTCTTAAACTTCTTCTGTGATTTGGGACCTTCAGACAAAAACAATCGCACATTAAACTAACGGCTACATTTATTTATGTATGCGTCTATCTATACGACTGACTAGTGTAATCTAACATCAGTAGATTACTTTTAACAACTTTAATGTATTACTGTATCACTCGAATATACGCGTTTCATGTATCAAGAGATTTATGTGTTCATAGTCGGTTTCATGCGATAGATTCATGTTAATAATTTCACGTGTTCACAGTTTTGTGTGTTCATAGATTATAAAGTCCACTTAATGATATAAAGTCCACTTAATGAAGAGACGAGTGACATGTTCACAATTTCACATGTTCATACATTGATAATAACTCACCTCCCTCCACCACCACGATGTTAACGTCTTTGTGTAAAACCACGGTTCCCGTCAGGTACAACTGGTTGGCGTTGGCCTCCACCTTAAACTTCTTAGCGGGATTATGAAGGTTACGAATCCTGGAGAGACAGAGAGACACAAACACAAATGTTGATTTTGTCGACTAAAACTATGACGAAAAATGTTTGTCGACTGAGTTTTTTTTTTCACTGACGAAAACTAAATAAAAACGAAATAAAAACTAAGCTGTGATGACTTAATCTAAGACTGAATATATTGACAATTTCGTCAACAAAATAAAAACTAGACTAAAACGTTAGGGAGGGACTCATTCTGAAGAGAGTCATTTTCTCTCAGGTGTTGCATGCTGAAAATAGCAGATCTACAAGCTCACAACGCGTCGCGCTGCGACGCGTTGTGAGCTTGTAGATCGGCTATTTTCAGCACGCAATCAAGTGTAAAATCAGTCATTACGATGCCATCAAGGCCTGCCAAAATACATTTTAGTTGACTAAATCAACTGTAGATTTAGTCGACTAAAATTAGACTAACTAAAACTTTTCAGATGACTAAATTATGACTAAAATTAAATGACATTTTATTCAAAAGACTATGACTAAAACTAAATCAAAATTTGCTGTCAAAAACAACAGTGACACACACACACACACACACACACACAGAGATGAGCGTGTGTTCACGCACATGAGCGCCTGAACGCACCCAGATGAGATGTCAATGGACTGACCTGTAGACAGCGATGTGAACCCCATGCGTCAGGTCTTCCTTTAGCTTCTTCACCTTCTTCTCCTTGCGCTGTTCCGAGGTCAGTTTACGAGCTGCGTTGGCCTCCTCGTGAGCCCTGGCGGGACCATGATACAACATTATGGAAGGTTATGGAAGTCAACAATGAAATAAATCAGCGCTTTACCCATGTTCAGTCTATAGTATAAAGATGGTACCATTGCAGTGTCTCCAATGAGATCATTTGTAGGCAGGTTTGGTCATTCCAAAAGGAATTTCAATCTTTGTTTTATCAATACATGAATATGAATACATTTGTATATTCGTCACTGTCAGGCAGAAACCCTGCATCTCCAAATTTCAAATGTGTATGTCTTTGGGTAAATTAAAGCCCTACTTCATCATACAAAAGAGTCAAAAAGTAGTGAAAATAGCAGATCTACAAGCACACAACGCCTTGACTATTTTCAGTTTTTTAAAACATTTTTAAATTACAAAAAGGGAAGGTTTCATACAAAAGTGTCACACAAAAGTAGTGAAAATAGCAGATCTACAAGCACACAACGCCTCGACTATTTTCAGTATTTTAAAACATTTTTAAATAACAAAAAGGGAAGGTTTTGGACATACAAGGTTTCCACCCGACAACGACAATATGTTTTATTTTGATGGTAACAGTTGTATAATAGCAATATTACACTCAGGGGTAGCTTTATCCTGATTATTGGCACTTCAGTGATGCTCCGCCTCGATCCTGACCTCATCACGTGTCATGCCAATAATGGCGTTAACGCACGCCCTCTTGTGTAACATTGCTTGAACCCGTTTAGAACGGGTACACATTATTGTGTATCATTATTTTATGCTTTAACTATTGAAAAATAGCAGATATACAAGCTCACAGCGAACTTGTAGATCTGCTATTTTTTTTAATCGTGAAAATTCGAATTTTGACCCGATTCTATAAGTGTCTTTTGAATCCTTCTAAGATTTTTTGAAAAACCTATGTTTCTATGTCAGCAATCTGGCCAGCAATCGTCAAAGAAAAGGTAATTTTCACTTAAATGGAGCTCAGTTGGTCTGTTCTAGAGATACTACTATGTCAGTGGTTCTCAAACCTTTTCATGTGAAGGACCCCAAAATGATATTTATTTGGCCCCCATCTCAAAATATTTAGTTCCAGGGACCACCCAGACGCAAACTTTGAGTTACAAACGTTTGCTTTGAAAATACACATATTCAAAGATGTGCACACATTTTCACGACTTTTTCAAAAATAGCAGATCTACAAGCTCGCAGCGCGGCACTCGGTGCCGCGCTGTGAGCTTGTATATCTGCTATTTTTCACTGGTTAAAGCATTCAATAATTCTAGGCCTAAATGGGTTAATTATTAGGAACTGACTTCTGTCTCTTGGCCATCTGCGCTCGGACGTGAGCCTCCACCTTGGTGGGGTCTTGCACCGCCTCCGTTCCCAGGACCCTCATCAGGTTGGAGATACGCACTGACGACACATGAGAAAACATCAACATCATGTCATCATGTGTTCAGTGTGTGTGATTTAGGGCTGGACAATTAACGGAAAATATATCAAAACAAAAAATAGATAATAACAGACTTACAGAGAATAATCGAGAAGAAAGTATTATTTTTTTTCTGACGTGTCGTCGAAACAATTCTATACAATGTTCTTATTTTAAACACACCTAAAAGGATTAAGGCCAATTCCCACTGGGCCAGATAACAGATAAAAATCTCTTTCTCCAGATATTTTTCCATTTAAGTGGATGATAGATACAGATAAAAAAGAAATCCATCACTGATATTCTTTTTTATCTGTGATAGATATTTTTTTTATCTGTATCTACCACCCACTTGAATGGAAAAATTATGTGGAGAAAGATTTTTTTTATCTGTTATCTGGCCCAGTGGGAATGGACCTTTATTCTGATTAACCACTTAACCCTTTATAATACTTGCAAAGATTGTGCCAATAGCCGATCAACAAGCTCATAACACACCACATAGCTTGAAGACCGGCTATTTTCCACAACATTATTTTTCTTAATCATTCATTAGTTGTAATCATGACAAAGGTTTGATATACAACACTGGTGTGTATGCATATTGAGTTACGAGTGTACTGTATGTACGTGCATACCTTCCAGCTATGGATGACGTGTGCACGTGTACAGTTATGTGTAGGGGTGGGCAATATAATCGATATGGCAATACATCGCCATAGTTTATTTGCCAATACTGTATCGATACTTCAGGCCATAGTATCGCAATACTTTGAGGGAAATAGAATATGTTCCCCTGCATAGGAACCAATGGTAGAAGTCCGGTCCTGACACTCTTCTGCCTCTAGATGTCGCTGTACGTAGCTACTTCCCTTCCCATGGTTCAGTGAGTGAGGTCTCTCGAGAAAATCGTTGCGAATGACGAAAAAACAACATTAGAGCAGGTGATATATCGCAATAGTATCATATCGCAAAGATTTGCAATTTATCGTGATACTATTGCATCGTGTCCCAAGTATCGTGATACGTATTGCATCGCGAGATTCTTGCCAATATCCACCCCTAGTTATGTGCATGCGTACCTTTGGGTTCAGGAGGAGGCATCAGGCCCAGTCTGACCTTCTCCTGCAGCTCTTTCTGTGCTTCTCTCCTGGTTTGCCTCCGCAGTTTCTTCTGTTCCTTCTTGGTCAGGTAGACCC
Organism: Nannobrachium achirus; assembly: GCF_963921795.1. Lineage (NCBI taxonomy): Eukaryota > Metazoa > Chordata > Actinopteri > Myctophiformes > Myctophidae > Nannobrachium > Nannobrachium achirus. Next base: position 15,593,346 of record NC_137811.1, on the reverse strand, counting down.
CCAGAGTGACACCCCCCGGCACGTCTGTGTCCACTGCACAACAACACACAACAACACATCAATGTACACGGATGGAATTACATCCGTTACATCCCCCATCTTCTGTTAAACTTATTACTGTACAAAAGCATTATACAACCTGCTCTGCATGTTTCTTCACCATACTGTCCAAGTAATGTCAAACAGAAACAAACTTTACAGTATTACCCGTATTGCTTCCTTGAACATTTCAGGTTGTGACCACCCAAAGTAATCACTTGAATAGGGGAAACACTTGGAATCATAGGAGTTGAGGCATTACATTTCATTTGACTTGGTTCCACAGATAAATATTGTGAGCTTGTAGTTCTGCTATTTTCTAATTCTTTGCCTTTTAATGTAATATTTCACAAACTGGCCAATGTTTACCCATTTTTCAAAGAATAGTTTGTTGATTACTTTTGATGCAGTAATGGTCTTTTCATTTATTTTAGAGGTATACAAAAAGGTCTTAAATTGTGCAATGTGCAGACACCCTGTATACTCCTATACTGTATGTAGGTTCGTTTACTGTCGAGTTAAGCAAATCATCAGGGGGGGAACCCAAAAATCTTTTTCAGTCCGAGTACCGCTGCTATAGCCTAGTTCCAGACCCTGAATCGCTAGCCACACCCCTTTATTTTTTTTGTTTGGCGATTCAGGTCTATCGCTCTCATTGAGGAGGGCCTGCCTCGGTTGAAAATCCGATCGGCGAATCAGCGCCGTGAATCAGCGTCTTGTGATCAGCGTGGGTGGGGGTTTCCCAGAACTCATGTGTGTTTCCAAGTACACCAGCGCCGCCGCCGTACCGTACTGCGCATCGCGTCGCGATAAAATGCGGTAAATTGCGGTAAAATGCGATCGTATCGATCTCGCTATGAAACACCAGTAGCAGGCATGTTATGTTGTGTTTGATTACTAGTTCGTAGTGCTCCTATTCTGACTGTTTCTTTGGTTAGCAAGTAGCACTAGCAAGCAACAGGCTAGCCACTAGCCAGTCACACATAACAACACTATGTCATGTGTTGGTCGGTGAACCAATCGCTGAAGACTGCCTCTTTTTGGCAACGCCCATCCCTGCAAACGCCGTAGGCGGAACCGAGTTCAGACTGAATAATGAAGTGAAACGAAATGTTAATTCAGGCTGAGTGTCAGGCTACCGCTGCTACAGACCCTGTGCTCACCAATCTTTCTGCTTTTTTTCCTGTTTGCATCAGGCTGCATACCCTAGCACTGGATTGGATCTGTTCACTTGTATAATGCAATGCACCGTGTCTGTGTGTCTAGTAGGACACCTACTGGTTGACGACGGTAATGACGGTTATTTAAAGTGGACACACAAAACTTAATTAAAGTAGACTATGCATATCGTCACTGTCGGCCAGAAACCTTGTATCTCCAAGTTTCAAATGTGTATGTTTTTTTCCGTAAAGTAAAGCCCTGCTTCATCATACAAGGCTGTCGCACAAAAGTAGTGAACACGAGGCGGTGGGTGCTTGTAGATCGGCTGTTTTCACTAGTTTGTTATTTTTTTAAATGATAAATACAAAATGAACGGTTTTGGACATACAAGGTTTCCACCCGACAACGACGATATGCTGTGTTACACACCCTCTGTGTGTGTGTGTGTGTGTGTGTGTGTGTGTGTGTGTGTGTGTGTGTTACCAGGGGGGCTCATCTGAGCAGGGTGTTCCACCAGGTTGGTGACTCCATGCAGCTCCAGGTCAACAAATGAAGTCTCAGAGTTTCTGTTCAGGAGACATTCAACACGGAAAACCATTACACTCAATCAGTACACACCAAACCATGGTGTTGCTTGCCAAACAGACTTCCCTAGCGGTCCAGGCGCATACCACATTTTGTGCCTCTGTGGCACATTTTGTCCTCTTTTGCTAATTGTATTCCCTTTCATGAGCACCGGTGGTTTGAGGGATACCAGTAGCTCCCCGTCTCTCTCCGTTTTCTGTCTACCAACTGTACCATCAATAAAAGGCGGAAAAGCCCCACAAGCACGAAATCATTAATATCTCTTCAAGGTTTGGCACCTTTTCAAAGGAAATATCAGTCAAAATGTTGGTAGACAGTGGTGAGGACTAAGTGATGCAATGTGTGATCTTGTAGATATGGCTATTTTCGCTGCGCAAACATCCTTCCATGCTGGCTTCTATGGAAAATGACTGAAATCATTTGTGGTGACTGAGAGCTTTCATCCATGAGATGGTCTTACATTTCTACATTGGAGGGCACGATGTAGGAGTCCCACCATTCCATGTCGGGGACCATCCCGTCTCCCAGCTCCTTCTTTGGGGCGATCAGAGCCAGCTTGGTGGAGGCCTGGATGCCCGTCTTCTTGGCAGCCTGAGCGATCTCTGTCTGGAGCTTCTCCAACTGGGCCTGAGAACGCACAATTTAGATTGGAAGACATTTAACATTTCAATCGGGGTAGTGGGATCCAGCTCCGGAGGAACCTGGATCCAAGTTCATCCAACATTGAGGAAAAAGGAATCACTTCCATCACATTTGGAACCTCCGGAACAAATTTTATCACTGTCAGGAGCTGGTTTGTGGACTTCGCGTCTGCAAATTCAATTACAATACAGGCGATTTTCTTTTTTTTTCTTTTTATTTCAAGGACCACCTTACGGGTCCATTTGGTTCCATTTTTATGCTCTCAGAGTTACAGACTTGTAAGGGTCCATAAGTAAGCCAGAGGGTCCATGGAACTCACTACTAATAAATATCTATATCTATATTCACTTCAATAACATGTATGCACTACTATATGTATTGATTGAATTTGTGTTCATCAAAAATTATAATATAAGGCCAAAATTATATATTCTTATTTAAATGAAGGAAGTGTTAAGGAATTGGACGGATAAGGAACCAGAATCGTTAAAATTCTATAGGATCTCAACCCTAATTTTGAATACTGGTCTTCAACCTCTCTTGATTTTTAAGTTTCCCCCTCCGTTCTGTGTTCCCTTCATTGGCTTCTGGTTGCTGCCCCGCACCGAGTACAAAACACCATGGGGCTCAGAAAGCAGCGTCACAGACACGTTCTAGGTATCTAACCTTGGTTCGGATCCTCTGTGCGATCTTCTCAAAGCGCCCCTGCTCGTGGAACTTGAAGGCCTTGCGCGGCCGCTGGGCGGGGGTGATGAACACGCGCCCGTCAAAGTACGACGTCGACTCCAGGTCCTCCCCCGGCTTCTCCTTCAGCTGCTGGCGGAACTGCTCTCTCTTCACCGCACGGATGTTAGCTACACACACATACACACATTAACCCATTTAGGCCAAGAATTATTGAATGCTTTAACCAGTGAAAAATAGCAGATATACAAGCTCACAAGCTGCGAGCTTGTAGATCTGCTATTTTTGAAAAAGTCGTGAAAATGTGTGCAAATCTTTCAATATATGTATTGAATATATGTATACGTGGCCGAATAAATATCATTTTGGGGGTCCTTCACATGAAAAGGTTTGAGAACCACTGACATAGTAGTCTCTCAAGAACAGACTAACTGAGCTCCATTTAAGTGAAAAGGACCTTTTCTTTGACGATGGCTTGCCAGATTGCTGACATAGAAACATAGCTTTTTCAATAAACCTTAGAAGGATTCAAAAGACACTTAATAGAATCGGGTCAAAATTCTAATTTTCACGATTTTTCAAAAATAGCAGATCTACAAGCTCGCAGCGCGGCGCTGTGAGCTTGTATATCTGCTATTTTTCAATAGTTAAAGCATAAAATAATGATACACTATAATGTGTACCCGTTCTAAATGGGTTAATTACACCATGGACAACAAAGCGTTGAACTTGAGGGGTGTGTGTGTGTGTGTGTGTGTGTGTGTGTGTGTGCGTGCGTCTGTTTGCGTGTACCTTTAAGCGTGGGCATGCGATGCGTGAGTTCCACTTCGTTGCCGCTGGCGTCGACTGTCCGTCCCAACTCATCCAGGATGAGAGGAGCTGGTTTATTCACCTCCTTTATCTCCACTTTACTACACACACACACACACACACCCAGAGGTTATTCTGATTACAATGTTGTCATATTCTTTGGCTGCGTTTACATGCACAACATGTATTCATTCAGAATAAGCTCATTCCGAATAGAGATTCATAGTACCAAACGTTTACATGGAACCTGAACAAAAGTCTATTCTGATTCAAACTGTATATACCGCCCCTCCAAAACCAAATGAAAATTCATTCGGAATGGATATTCTACTCCATTCTGAGGTGTTTACATGAGCATTTTCATTCTGAATGAGAATGCAAGTGGAATATACCTGCACATGCAGCCATTGAAAGTTCACAATCACAATCTGACCAAACCCAACTTTAAACAAAGGCCCTGTCTATTCATGCTAACCCATCTATGTTCATAGAAGGGTTTATCTGCTCCTATACGCTCTATAACAGCGATATCTTTATGATTAGTAACTATCTAGTCTCTAATCTCTATACAAGGTTTAAATTTAACCCCTAGTTTATTTTGTTTAATCTACAAGGTTTGTACTTTTAATTACTATAGCAGATTCATCTCTAATGAATGCTTATCTGTATGTTTAATATGCTCTAGAAGGTTCATCTGTAGATTTACAATCTATAGAAATTGCATCTGTAACGTGAAAGCTTTCATAACTAAGAGCTTCACCGCACATTTACCTGTGACGGTGTTATGACAACTTTATTGTCACAGCATGCATACTTTAATCATTTAAGTATGCATGTTCTATATCAAATAGGCATGATTAGTGTCTTTCTAACTCTGTTTAAGCTAGTCCTATAGGGCAGTCGTTCTCAAATTGACCCATGCAAGTCTGTAACTCTGACAGTGTACACATGGAACCAAATTTGTACACTGTCAGAGTTAAGGGGAGAGCTTGAAATGTGAAAGTTTGAGAAACACTGCTATCGGGCAGGGGTTCCCAAACTTTTTTGGCTCAGGGCACCCCTATAAATATTATTTTCATCTGAGGCACCCCTACAATATATTCATAATTTTCACTCCCAACACCTTATATTTATGCCTTATTTTTTTGCAAGGAAAACAGCCATTTTGGATAGAACTGACTGAAAATAACTTTGTACTTCAAGTTTAAAATGATACTAAATATCGTCGTTGTCGGGCGGAAACCTTGTATCTTCAAGTTTCAAACCTGTACGTTCTTTCGCAAAGTAAAGCCCTGCTTCATCATACAAGGCCGTCTCACAAAAGTAGTGAAAACAGCAGATCTACAAGCACACAACGCCTCGCGGTGCGAGGCGTTGTGTGCTTGTAGGTCGTCTGTTTTCACTAGTTTAAATCATTTTTAAAATGATAAATACAAAACAAACGGTTTTGGACATACAAGGTTTCCACCCGACAGTGACGATATGCTTTTAAGTGTCCAAATAAATTCCAAATATGAATATGATCAAATTATCTTGCGGCACCCCAGTTTGAAAACACCTGCTATAGGGCATACGTACGGTGGGGCGATGCCCATGGCGTGGAGGTTGGCGAGGGCCACCAGGTTGTGCGGTCCAGTGTTGCCCAGCGCTCCCAGGATGCCGGGCTTCATGGCCAGCTGGGACTGGATGCGCGCCTGCAGCTCGGCCGCCTTGCGGGCCTTCTCGATGGCGTCGTTCATGAACGTGGCCGCCTGCGACGGCGCGATGGACAGAGCCCCGGCCCCGGGCGGGCCGCCCGAGGGAGGGGGGAGGAGCCTGGAGACGGGGGGCGCGTCCATCATGGGATGCGGGGTGGGCAGGGGCAGCCGCTGCTGTGGGAGAGCCGATGACATTGTTGTTAGAGGCATGTTAACCGTTGTTGACAAAGCACCTTTAAAGGTGATACACCATGAAATTTCACTTTTCCTATTTTAAAACCTTTTTTTGGGGTCCCACTAGCACCTTCTATCCTCACAAAGTCCCATTTCTGACCATTGTGTCTTTCTCTGGTTTTGAGAAGGCGAAGGTTAAAAGTATCCCACGGGTTCTCATAACAGGCTATCCAGATTTGCTGCCGATTGTGACGTCATCTGCCGATTGTGACGTCATCATAAATAAAAAAATATATATATATATTATTTTTTTTTCTTCAAAAAAAAAATTCCCAAAAAAAAATGTTTTTTTCAAGAAGATTTTGGGGGTGTGGCGCAGTTCAGGCCAAAGGTGGTACTGCAGCTGAAATGCTTTGAGAGCCATTCAAAAATGAGAGAGGCTCTCTATTCAGGAGTGGTAATTTAGCCTCAAACCTTTTGAAAAACGTTTTTGGGACATAAACAATATGACAAAAATACTTTTTAAATGCATGGTGTATCACCTTTAATACGTTGAGTTCCGTTGTTGATGAAGCACCTTTAATACGTTCAGTTGTTTTATGATGAGGCCTGATGAAAAGAGCTTTGAGTATTGCTTTTTGTGTGTGTGACGTGTCACTTATGAGCGTTGAATGTTTCGTGGTCACTTTAAGTATATATTCTCCTTTTTTTGCAATAGCTTTTCGACACTTTAGGTTTTTCTTTTTTTGTGCTTGCTCTTTGGACTGTACACTACAGCACTCTTTCTTTTTCTTACTTCTTTGTAACTTGTAACCTTAAACTGCTGTGCTGCCTCTGGGCAACTGAATTTCCCCTGTGGGATAATAAAGGTATCTATCTATCTAAGAGGAGGTGAGAGAGAAAGGAGACAGGAGAGACGAGGAGGATAGGGGAGACAAAAGGAAGAGAGGAGAGACAAGAGACGAAATTCCAAAACAAAACAAAAGTTTCTGCCCCCTCTGTACATCGCTTCATCTGATCGTAACTCACAGCTGCGTGTTTATTAACAGGGTTAACCCCAGGTAACCCCAATATACAGATCCTTCTCGAAAAATTAGAATATTGTGTGAAAAAGCATTGCAGATGCTATAGCACCCCAAGTCATAACCGACTTCGGAAACTTCCCACTGAACTTCAAGCTACTCTGACTTCAGAAGGCTGACATTTCTCTATTATAAATCCTTGTTTTGAGTGGTCTCGTGTAATATTGTAGTATTTTGAAATATGGACTTTTGATATTCATGAGATGTATGCCATAAAAAAAATCAAATTTTTAACAAAAAAAAAGGTTTGGAATAATTCACTGAATGTCCAATGTATCTAGAATATATGAAAGTTTCAAGAAATATATGAAAGTTTCAAGAGAATTTACTTTTACAAAATATTCTAATTTTTTGAGAAGGATCTGTGACTGAAATCAGCCGTGGACTCGTGGCACCTGAACACGTGAATCCATGAGAGCAGTGCATACCGGAGGAGCAGGAGCCTGGAAGCTGAGCTGTTTCTTCCTCTCTTCGATCTGTTTGGTCGCCGCTTCCATCATCTGTTTGATCTGAACACAGAGAGGAACGTCTTATGATGGAAGTCAAACATTCAGCACCGGACATTCACACCGCACTAAGATCCTTATTCAACTGAGAATGTTTTAAAAATGCACCCCATGTCCCCGGGAGGCTCTCTCCATTCCGACATGTCGCCACTCCGAAATTGACTTCTTATTGTCGGAGTGGCGACACTCCCATATGTGTTAGGTTTAGGGTTAGGGTTAGAGATAGGGTTAGTGTCGGAATGGAGACATGTCGGAAAGGAGACATGTCGGAGTGGAGAGATGCACTCCATGTCCCCAACCCCAGCCAGCAGCACCAAGTTAAACAGGGATTTTTTCCCCATATTTGTGCCACAACAATAAAACAACGCATGGTCTAAACTGACAGGCTACATCAGTAGAGGCTAGGCCTGTCACAATTACTACATAATCGTCTAATTACAATTATTTTGCATAATCGTCGTTTCCGTGTTGAAACATGTGAATACATTTTCAAATGTCCTGTGCAATGTTTTATTACAAAGCCTAAACGGCAAATGCAAATGTTATTTTTATGTTCAATGCCCAAAACACAATTAAGGTCGTTCAAACTCAATAGAGGGTATGCGCATGCATAAAGTGAATGGCATATCGAGTGGCAAATCGAGTGGCAAAGTGAGTAGCAAAATGAGTTTAACGTCATTTAATGTTGTTTAATATAATCAGATAATGACTTTCTGTTTGGATGTATGAGCTGTCAAGGCCAGAAAGTAGTTTTTTGCCACTCAGTAGGCGTTCCTGCATAACTTCCTGGTATGATGATGTCACGCGCATACCCTCTATTATTTGTAAGACAATTAAACGTCAACAAATATTGTAATCGTGACAGCCCTAATAGTGGCACGACTAAATCTAAAGACCAGTGATTCACTCGGGGGCTGTATTAGGTTCAGGTGTGTGTGTTTACCTGCATCTTGGTGAGCATTCCGGGGCTCTCCGTGGGGGGTCCGGGGATGACCTCCGGCTCCTCCACCTCCTCGAAGCGAGGCACCCGTTTCCTCTTGGTCACCGGCGGGTCGCTGGCCTCTGCAGGGGCCTCCTTCACCGAGCCCAGCTCAGCGTCGTCTCCGAAAACATCCTCAACAAAGGCAAGAAAACATTACTCAAACTTACATTCTGTACCATTGGTGGAGTGTACTGTCGCTGATCTAGGATCTGATCCTTGTACTTATTACTAGAGATGTAGCGATACCAGTGTGTAATTAAAAACATCTAGGACACAGTGGTTCTCAGAGTGAGGTTCAGAGACTCCCTGGGTTTTATTTTATTTTATTTTATTCTATTCAGCACATTTTTTTTAAACAATACAATATTCCACCAAAACAGAAAAACTATTAAAGTGCTAGGAGGAGGCAAGAAGCCCAAAGGGCTTATACGAGGCCTCTACCTATGTATGTATATAGGTTCCTTGAGGGGAGTGTACAATTTGTACACGCTCAGAGTTATGGGGGTCCTGATCTAACCACTAAATCACATATCAGTATTGGCAGCTTTTCCGACACTGGTATCGGTATAGGAATACCCTGAGCAAGCGCTAGCAGTCCATGGCTCAGCATGGATACACTAGCCAGAGTATCACTCCGGCCAATAACATTTGTTCATCGATCGCTCTGTGATTTTTACATTGAGGTCCTCATCCACTGTGGTTACCGTGGCGATGGGTGTTTACCTTCAGGTCTCTCTTGCGGTTCTTGTCTCCGGCTCCTCGGTTGCCACGGGCACCACGGCTCTCCTCCAGGGCCTCGAACAGCCGCTCTACAAACCCTCCTGCTGAGTCGTCCAGGAACGGACGGAGCTGGTCTGGAGGTGAGAAAGGTAAAAAAGAAGATGATAAACAACCAGTGACATGGAGTTAGAGTGGGGTTTGGTTTCAATGAAAACATATACAAGCTCATGGTGAGTCACTTTGTGCCGCGCTGCAAGCTTGTACAGTGTATCTGCTGTTTTTGATAAAATCTTGAAAGTGTTTGGCACGAAAAAGTGTCAGAACTACTGGTTTAGAAGGCATTTGTATAATCAGCCTCAGGTCTTAATGGGTTAATGTCCTTGGCTTAACCCATTTAGTGCTCCAGACATGAAAGGGTTAAAAGTCCAAGCTGCCGTTCGCCTGCTCCGTCCGCGGCCAGTCTCTTATTTTGAAGGCCGGAAGTAGATTGCGCTCACAATTCCTACTTGATTTTGAGATTTACCCGGAAGTCTTGTCGTCCAAAGCGTAAACAGTAATGGCGGATCGATGCCTTTCAGCTTGTACTATTTTAGCGAGAATCCAATGCCATCCTTGGCATCAAAAGTGTTTTTTGGAGAAAATGGACATCAAAGATGAGAAAGACCGTTGGCTTCCATGTTAAGGGATCACTATTGTGTGCACGTGGATGCGTGATGATGATGAATCGGCAAGTCCACCCGTGCCAGCACTTTCCAACGGACGGTATTTATATAATATGACACATATCCATCCAAAGCACTTTACAATGCGCATTGATTACACATTCAACACAACGATGGAGGAAACCATACAAGACAGCAACTTGCTCATCTGCAGCACTTGGAGGTTCAGTGTCAGTGCACGCCACAGCCACCAAGTGCAGTGGTTCTCATTTTTTTCAGGCCACGACCCCCCGCATAATCATATTTGAACTGGGGACCCCCACACCGACAAGCACTTGGAATGGCAGGAGTTGGAGCATAACATTTTGCTTGCCTCGGTTCCACCAATATATAATGTGAAAATAGCAGATCTACAAGCTCATAACGAGGCGTTAATGTTCTCTTTGTTTTGATGCACTAAAAATGTCTTAATTATTTAAATTGTCACTTTAGAAATGTGCAGAAACTGCAGATACCCTGTATACACTTAAAAATAATGCATGTTGGTTTACTGTTGAGTGAGGAAACAATGTTGCACATTAAGCATCTGGGCCTGTGGACCCCCCAAAATAACCCGGGCACAGGTTGAGAACCACTGACCCAGTGAACTAGAGAAAACAGAGCCACTGACCTGTGGTTTTCCTCTTGTCCAGACCCTTTCCCACACAGTGTAGAGCTGCAGTGACCACGGTGGGCTCCGAGAAGCCCAGGACCTTCTTCACTGTGCGCTCCACCCACGGCCTCAGCTCCTCCACCTCTCGCTTCGGCAGGGACATCCTCAGATCCTGAACCAAAACATATTCACTTTATGTCATGATCTGATCCTGAACCAAAACAAGAATTTATAATCCGATGCTGAACAAAAACAGTGTTATAATCTGATCCTGAATGAAAAGTTATCGTAGCTGTCAGTCAGGCATAAACCTCTGCCTGACAGATCATACTTAACTAAGCATCACAAAAGCATCAAAAGTACCAGATCTACAAGCTCAAAGCGTGGCGGGATGAATTTGAATCCAGAAAAGTCACAGTTTTGGACAGTTTCCACCCGACAGTCGATATCGTTTATAATCTGATTCCTGAATGAAAACATTGTTTATTTCTTATCTTATTCATAACTTGTTTTTTTCATTCAGGATCAGATTATGATGTAAATTAATCAATAGTAATAAGGATGTTTCATAGTGTGGCACATGTGGCGGTTAAATCTGATAAAGTGAGAACTGAGATGCAGTAAATTCATAACAGCAGTAGTCTAGCAACATTTTCTGAAACAACTCACACATGTAATGCAGATCATGTAATGCAGGTTCATTTTTGGTTCCACTGTGTACACTCTTGAGAGTTATTGGGGGTCCATACTTAAAATCATCATCATACAGAAATGCATGATGTGTTTACATTCTATGTATGGAATATCACAGACATTCGAGGGATAATGAACCAGTGGTTCCCAAAGTGGGAAATGGAATACCCCCCTGGGGCCCTCGAGGGAGTTCCAGGGGGTCCCCAGCTAAATGATAGATAGCTAGGAACCAAATGGACCATATGGGTCTAACTGAGAGGGCACAAATGGAACCAAATGGACCCCTTTACACTCTTAGGGTTAAATTAACATTGATTTTATTACAATATAAATTGGTGTATCAGAGATAGAACTAGGAGTCCGTAGGTAGCCTAATGCATATCAACTGGGGGTCCTTGAAATTTTAAATTGTTTAGAAATGAATCACTGCTAGAGCCTTAACATCATCTTGTATGGGGGTCCCTGGCATATCTTTTCAAATGGGGGTCCTCCTTGGCATGAACAGGTTTGAGAACCAGCGCTCTATGGATGTGTTTACATTCCATGTATGGAATATCAGACATTCCAGAGCTAAACCACAAAGAGAGACAAGTTCACGCTGCTGAGGCTATTAAAGGTGCCAAATGGTGTAACAACGACAGCAAACAGTAAACAAACACCAACGACAACGACAATTACAGTAAACGTCCATAATGAGTTTGTTGTTTTGTCCAAAGCTAGCCTGTTAGCCAAACCAAGCTCCACAGCATGCTAACTTGCAGCGGCGTCAGTTCGGAAAAAGCTAAGGTATGGCAACATGACTGGTGTCTTGCGCGCGCGTAAAGTACATGTTATTATTTTCCCCTGTAGCCAAGGTATGGCAGCTGCCATAGCTTGCCATACCCAATTGACGCCTCATGCTAACGCCTTAGCAGGGCGCTGCTAACTAACACCAGCAGATAACTGTTACTGCACTCACCCTGCAGACGGTGTGTTAAGGTGTCTCGACGTTCAGCTGTTCATAAACATGGAGCTGAATGTCGTTGCTTTGAGAGGTTTAAAACAATAAACTCAAAAAGTGAATAAGTTCTTGTCACAAACTTTTGGCTCTCTTTCGTTACCACGACGTTTTACACACATTCACACCAGCTACCCGGAAGCGGAAATGAACAACAACACGAGTCTTCTTTTTGACAGACAAGACTGTGGGTTTGTGTGTGTTTTGCTCATGACTGCCGCATATAGGTGGATATCGTCACTGTCTAGTGTCTGGCCAACAGACACCATTTTTGAGGTTTTTGATTTTGGCTAAATCAGGGCTATTGAACAGTGAACACCCTTTACAGCTGAGTGTTGGTTAAAATAATATTGAACCAATGGAAAGTAGTAAAAAGTGCTTGGGACGAAACCTCCTAAATAATTTGTAAATACGACCATAAACGGCCATTTATGTGAAAGTCTGTGTGTGTCAGTGTGACGCAAGTCGCATACTGTATGTTCCCATCAGTCCATATATGGATATCTCTCTGTATCTGTCAGTCCTTGTCCCTTTTATGCCCATATATGGAGATCCCTGATGGCATCAGTAGGACTATATGCCCAATATGGGCATATGGTTGGATCGTAGGATCTGTGCGTGTCAGTGTGTCGTAAATATATGGAGATCTCTGTATCTGCTAGTCCTTGTCCCCTTTATGCCCATATATGGAGATCCCTGATGGCATCAGTAGTATAGGACTATTTGCCCAATATGGGCATATTGGTGGGATCGGCGGTTCTACAAAAAAATAAGAAATAAAAATGTTTCGTACAACTGTACATTGTGCAAGTACAGTAACAACAGGGCAAGCAGCTAAGAAGGCACAAATCTGAGCTATCCGTGTGCAAAAGTGGGAGTCTGTAGAACCAGCCTTGCATGTGCTGTAAGACCCTATTGGCCTACATGGGTCTCGGCGTCTCTTAGGGATGTCCCTATCTAGGCATAGACCGATTGTCCAGAACCTCGCGATGTGCCCGTATAGTATACTATATATGCCTATGGGTATATGACAGTATGTGCAGTTGTACGAAACTTTTCTTTTTCTTTTATTATTCTTTTTTTTTGGAGAACCGCCAATCCAACCAATATGCCCATCCTACTGATGCCATCAGGGATCTCCATATATGGGCATAAAAGGGCCAAGGACTGACAGATACAGAGATCTCCATATATGGGCAGTGGGCACATATGCGATTTACGTCACACTGACACGCACAGACTTAGTCCTACGATGCCCATATATGGGCATAATACTGAATTTGATGACATCAGGGATGTGTCTGGGTATAATAGGGAAAGACAGACAAATACTGACATCTCCATATACGGGCATAAACGTTACATGGACTCACAGACGAGTACAACAGGTACTTTGACAATGTTTACGAGTATTGCATAACTGGGTGGGGCGTGCATTTCCAACTTGCATTGCCCCAACTCGCATCGTTTCCAACTTGCATCGTTCCCAAGTAGTTTAAAGAAGGATGGCAAAGAGGACAGAAGACAAGTTCTCCAGGACGGCACAGAACCACTGTCTCACTGCTAACGAACATTGGACAAACTGCAAAGACGCCTGCACAAATTGGTGTTGTTAGGCATGCATGGTAACAGTATGTAATGTGTATGACATCAGACCAGTTCGTGTCTATTGTGTGATCATCCTATCGTATAGCCATCCAGCCATCAGTCCATTGAGTTCAATGGAGGAATGGTACAAGACTTTATTGTGACCGAAGGTCGCAGTTTACCATGAGAAGCGTCACAGCTTGTTCGCGTGTAGACATGTATAGGGTCTATGGGCAAACCCATAGACCGTAAAAATGTGTCCTCATGATGTCATCATGCTCTGATGTCACTGTGATGTCAGGGGAACCACTCTACCAGATTGGGTTTGCCGCTCTGACATCACACTCTGGCTTCACTGTCATGTTACACTAACAGAATCCCTTTTATATATGGAGTTCCCTGATGTCATTGATATTAATGATGCCCTGTTAGAGAGATCCCTGTGATGCCAGGGGGAACAAATCCCTTTTATGCCCATATATGGAGATATGGAGATCCATGTGATGCCAGGGGAACAAATCCCTTTTATGCCCACATATATGGAGATCCCTGATGTCCACATGCCATGATGTCCACATCTCTGATGTCCACATCACTGTGGCGCGACCTCGCCCTCAGGGGAACCACTCTACCAGAATGGGTTTGCCGCTCTGACATCACGCTCTGGCTTCACTGTGATGTCACACTAACAGAATCCTTTTTATGCCCATATATGGAGTTCCCTGATGTCATCAATATTAATGATGCCCTATTAGAGAGATCCCTGTGATGCCAGAGGGACCAAATTCCTTTTATGCCCATATATGGAGATTTGGAGATCCTTGTGATGCCAGGGGAACAAATCCCTTTTATGCCCATATATGGAGATCCCGGATGTCCACATCCCTGATGTCCACAGCCCTGAAGTCCACATCACTGTTGCCCGAAAGGGCGAGGTCGCTTGTCGCCCTGAGTCCATTATGTTTGAGTGGTGTAAGCTTGTCAAGGTGACATCACGTATAGCCATCAAGTACTGGTGTGACATCACGGTGACATCACGTATAGCCTATAAATAGGCAACCACACTCACAATTTCCAAGAATTGCACCTTTCTAGTTCAAGGAGACATCATGGCTTGGAGAGCATGTGCCATTTCCACCACTGGGATATTGTGTGCCATCTTCCTGAGTGTGGGGATCACTCTGCTTCGAACACAAGTCGTCCAGACAATGATACACAACCGTGTAAAAAAGGAAATAACTCTGACGGAAAAGAGCCAAGTGTTTGAGTCGTGGAAGAACATGCCTGAGGAATCTGCAGTATACAAGGAGCATTACTTCTTCGACGTGACCAATCCTGAGGTGTTCGCAGCTGGTGGGAAGGCAGCTGTCCGGCAGATCGGGCCCTATACTTACAGAGTATACAGTCAGAAGGAGAACATGAAGTTCCTGGAGAACGGCAAGATTTCCACCCATATCCGCGACAACTATGTCTTTGTCCCTGAGAAGTCGTCCGGTGACCCAGAGGTTGACATTGTCAGGACTGTCAACATCCCCTACGTGGCTGTGATGAATAAGCTAGATTCCTACCCCTACCTTCTCCGTAAGTTAGTGTCCTTTGGGATGAACAGGATGGACATCGACCTCTTCACTTCACGTACCGTCCATGAGATGCTGTGGGGCTACAAGGACCCCCTGCTGTCTCGTATCCGCACCGTGAAGCCTCAGGTGGACGACCATTTTGGCCTGATGTGGAAGAGAAATGGAACTCTTGAGGGAGAGTTTGTCTTCCACACCGGGGAGCGCGACTACATGGATTTTGCCAAGATTGACACGTGGAACGGCAAGAGGGAGATGTCGTGCTGGTCGTCCAAACAGAGCAACATGATCAATGGCACGGACGGCTCGCTCTTCCACCCGCTGGTTTCCAGGAACGAGCTGCTCCACGTCTTCGCTGCAGACCTCTGCAGGTCCATCCATCTGGGCTACGTGGAAGACGTGGAGGTGAAAGGCATCCACGCTTACCGCTTTTCCCCGCCAGCGGACATGCTGATGAACGCCAAAGACAACCCCGCCAACGAGGGCTTCTGCGTGCCCGCCGGCGACTGCCTGGGCAACGGCGTGCTCAAAGTAAGCGGTTGTCAGAAAGGCGTTCCCGTCGTGATGTCGTGGCCCCATTTCTATCAGGCGGATACCAAATACGTTGACGCCGTTGAAGGGATGAACCCCAGCAAGGAGGAGCATGGGACGTACGTTGACCTTCAGCCGACGACGGGGATTCCGATCCGTGCCGGTGTTAGAGGCCAGGTCAACATCCTCCTGAAGAGAATGGAAGACTTCCCCGACACGAAAGACATCAAAGAGACAATCTTCCCTGTAATGTTTGTCAATCTGATGGGAACGATCGATGATGAGTCCGCGTCAAAGATGAGAACGCTGCTTTTAAACCTCTCACTGTTTTCCAACATCCCTCTACTGCCCGTGGCCATTGGTGTCATCCTGCTATTGGTCCTAATCTTACTGATAATCTTCTGGCAGAAGAAGCAGGAGGTAAAACCGCAACCTTTTGTTTGCCAACAGGTCTGAGCTGCGTGTATCTACTACTGCATCTAGCTTAAAGGAGTAGTTCACCCCCAAAATGTTTTTTTTTCCTATTGATTAGTCATGCCATGGAGACTTGAGTTCAATAATATTTTTTGTATTTGTTGCATTTTGTCTAACCCTAACCCTAACCCTTAAGACAAAAAAGTTAAAAAAACTGATTATACCCCCATTGATTCTGAATGGGGACACAAATGCATGGGCCTGAATGGGGACTCAAATGCAATTTACTATAATCAATACTTTGTCTTAAGAATGCAACGAATACAAAAAAATATTATTGAACTCAAGTCTCCATGGCAACATTTTGGGGGTGAACTACTCCTTTAATGCAAGACCCAAATTCAGAGTGAACATTTATAATGCAAATATTTGCTTCTGGGGGTCCCTGGAACAAAATAGTGGGGTTCTTCGGCCAAATACATATCATTTTGGGGGTCGTTAACCACTCAAACAAAAAGTCAAAAATTATATGTATTTGGCAGTGGATCCCATTTCAAAATATTTTTTTCCTAGGACCCCAGAAGCAAAGAGTTTAGTTAAAAATGTTTTTAAAAAAAAGAATAAGTTAAAAATGTGGGTCTATTCTGCATCTAGCTTAAAGGGGAAAACCACTTGTGTGATATCATCGGTGTGATATCATCATGGTGTACTTATGTACAATACCCAAAATCAATCCTCCAGTTCTAGGCAACACAGAAGGGGGGGGACTTTTTTTGTATTTCCACACAACTCCTCTAAGGCAGGGGTTTTCAAAGTGGGTGACGGGGCGGGGCACCCTGCCGTGACGGCAGTCCAGGGGTGCCGCGAGATCATTTGATAATATTTGGAATTTATTTGGACAAATTAAAAACAACTATTAAGGGTCATTTTAAACTTGAATTTTAAATCTTCAGTCAGTTCTAACCAAAATAGACATTATCTTAATGTTTTCCTTGCTAAAATGTGCCATACATATGATATGATAATGATAGTTCTACCACTTTTTCGAGTCACGTGTTCAAATACTGGATTCTGATTGGCTAAATTCCGGAGGTTATGACAGAACAACTGCCGCAAAGTTGTGTGAGGACTTGTCCGAGATCAATGCGCCTCAGTGTACATCCGGGGACTTCAGGAGGTAGTCGGAACACCTTTCCCCCAACCAACAAATGACCGTGGCAACGGTCCTATGTTTACTAACGTGCATGCTATAGTCGCCGATTTATTTGGATCCAATGCAATCCGCCAACTTTAAAGCCCCTTTTCTCTGAACCTATGCCTTTCTGGAAGCGAACAGCCTCTATTTACGGCCGGAACGGTACTTCTAACTGACGTTAGCTTAGCTGTAAGCTAGACGCATGGATTAGTATGGAGTTGGCGCCATCTGTTGGTGAGTAGAAGATGTTGTTGGTGGAACTATCTGCTGTCTCACGGAAGTTTTATAGGCAATAATGATTGTAACTTAAGATCCTTGCAAGTTACAACTATGTGTTTTCTTTCATGTATAAGGGAAAAAGTGGTAGAAAAGCTATTTACCACTCGGGGTCGGACATTATGCTCTGATAATGTCCTGTGTGAGGGTGTTATCGGACTCGGCTTCGCCTCGTCCGATCACCCCCTCACACAGGACATTATCAGAGCATAATGTCCTCTCACTCGGGGTAAATTGCTTACTTACCTATATTATCCCGCAGGGGAAATTCAGATATCACAGCCCAACCCAGCTGCTTTTTTTTTTTTATCAGCTTTAACCCAGCTGAACTCAACCCAGTGATGCCCACAAGGAGCGCAAGGGGGAAGGGGAGCAGTGATAGCTGGAGCGGGGAATCGTACCTGCGGCCTCTGGGGCCTCCGGAGTCCTAGGTGTGGACACTAACCACTCAGCTATCACTGTTTGACACACATATAAGGTGTCAGGAGTGAAAAGGCAAGCCCTACATTCATTAAGATGATGTAGGAGTGCCTCGGATGAAAAAGGTATTTGTAGGGATGCCCTGAGCCAAAAAAGTTTGGGAACCCCTGCTCTAAGGTATATTAATGACATAGTTCAATATTGAAAATGGGTGGTTTTCGACTTTAAGGCCCAAGACCAATTGGGAAACCAGCACACACGGTAAAACCTGATTCTTGTTGAACTAAACCCGATTCTTTTTGAATTAAGTGATCATTTTGAAGCTGAATGAAGGGTTTGTCAGTGTGGGGCATTAGCAGCTTGTTTGTGAGCCTCACTGCCACTGGGAAGCAGTCTTGATTGATGAATACCTCTTGCTGGAAGCTATTTTGGAAGAGGTGCTGATCGGAGTAAGAGGAGTCAGTGATCTTTCCGGCAGTGGCGTCAGTTCAGAAAAAGCTAAGGTATGGCAACATGACTGGTGTTGCGCGCGTGCAAGACACCAGTCATGTTGCCATACCTTAGCAACAGGCATGATACATTTATGTTAAGAAGTACATTCTTTCCCCCCCGTTTCTACAGTTTCTTGGGCTGTATATGGCAGCCTGGATGTTGGCCTGGAACGGTTGTTCAAGTGCAGCTAAACTTGTTAGTAAACGTGCCACAATTAACAATAATGCATTGCACCTATGCAGCTGACCTGCAGAACCTGGGAATATACCATTTTGTCAAGATGGGGAGAATACGAGTGTGGAGAATATAATTATAATACTTTGTTAAAGTGACCATTTTGTTAAATTTTGCATTTGTAGTTATTTTATAATAATAATTTATAATAACCAGCACAGATAGACAAAGAGACATTCATGGAAAAGTAACTTTTATTTCCCCCCCTGGACCCAGGGTATGGCAGCTGCATACCCCTGCCATACCCACCAATTGACGCCCCTGCTTTCCGGCTCAATTCTTGGTCCTGGAGCAGTGTTTGTTAAGCAGTTGTTGCGGGTGTGATGGCCCCCGATCCTACCCCTCAATGTGAGACAACTAAAATGGCACTAAAACGGGTGAATAAGAAGAAAAAGATCAATTGCTAAAAAGGAAATAAGGAAAAGAAAGAATGTAAAAGGTGCACTCAGTGTCAAATGCCTTTTCTGTTTGAGATGCAGTCCAACTTGTCAAGTTGTCATACATCTATTAAAGTTTAAAAAAATAAGAATATTGTCACAAATAGTCAATAGTCAAAATGTTTTAATTGTTTCAAAAACAGTTTAAATAGCTGATCTACAAGCTCATGTTGCATCGCTTTGTCAAGGTCAAGTTTATTATTATGTCCCAAATGGGCAATTCATGTTGCAACAGACATACATAAACAAGGATACAGTATAGACTAGATTATGTACAAGAATTATGACTTGAGTTTGATGATCTGATCTGGTGAGCCACTGGGGTTGGTCGGTATCAACTGAGGGGATTAATGCTCATAGTGATTTTTGTCATGGTACTGTATACATGTCTAGAGTTAGAAAATATGTGATAGCCTTGCACCAGTGCTAGCTTTATGGGTGCTATCATGCATTTTATTTTTATAGGCAAAAATTACATGGGTCATTATATGAAAACATACTACTTAACCCCCCTATACAAATGTTATTCAACTACTTCTGGGACCTCTAGGCATGCTTAAGAACATACTAAAAATGTAGGAATTTATATGACTTATAAAGCCATCATTTTCAAGATGCATCCAAGATAGCTGACTGGAGCTTAGCGTTATGATGCTGTTCAAATATAGAAAGGTGGTATTGGTTATCTAACCCGAGGTTTTAGGGTTCAAGGAATGTGTCTGAATTAGTGAAATTACCATCAGTTATTGCGACCGTAGGTCGCAGTTAACTATGAAAACCGGCACATCTTGTCCGTAACTCACGCCTGACACTGTGGTTCCCCTGACACATCACTGTGTGTCACAGGTCTATGGGTCTGTCGCCCTGACATCATGCTCTGACATCACTGTGATGTCAGGGGAACCACTAACGTAATCCTTTTTATGCTCATATGGAGATCCCTAATGTCATCAATATTAAGCCCATATCTAACAGGACTTCATATGGGAATGCCCATGTATGGAGGCCACATCAGCCACATACCACACCAACAGAATCCATATATGGCCAAGACAGCCCATATCTGTGTGGCTGGTTCTACAGACAGGGATCTCCATGTATGAGCATAAAAGGGATTGTATGTATGATGTCAGATGTCATAGACGTCATAGGACTTTCACATAACGAATAACTGAGTAAGCATGTTTGGGCTCTCACAGCATATCTCCATATACAGTACATGGATCTCCATATATGGGTACCAGGAGTCTCCATATATGGGTAACTGGTCTGATATACATCACTGGCTATATGGCCAAGACATGGCGCGACCTCGCCGGTTGCATGTCGCCCTGCAGTGTCTTAATAGTTATTTATTGTAAAATCCATTGTATTGCGATGATCCATTGTACTAAATTATGTAAAAACAACCAATTGTATTGCAGTTGTGTGAGGGAATCTGTGAACTTATCGTGATTCATATGGGGACCTGGGGGGGGGGGGGGGTTCATAGGTGTAGAATCTATTTCTAATGTTATATATTCAACTAGAGGTTCGCGGCCCTTCGGGCCGCTCACATATAGAGTCCACGCCCGCTTTTTTTTTTTAATTAAAAAAAAAAGTTTAAAAAAAAATGTTTTTTGAAAAAAAAAAAAAAGAAAATTTGAATAATTTTTTTTTTTTTTTTGAATAAAAAAAAGTTTTGGCCTAATTGTGTTATTATTGTTACTGTAATAGGCCAGACAGACAGACAGACAGACAGACAGACAGTATCTTGCTGTGAACTCTAGAGGTGAGTGGCCCGAAGGGCCGCGAACTTCTTGTAAGATACAGGCTCTCGGCTAGCGATTGAGTGTCTCTCTCTCTCTCTCTCTCTCTCTCTCTCTCTCTCTCTCTCTCTCTCTCTCTCTCCCCTGTGCAGCGCCCCCCCCCTTCCCTCTTGTAACCTGAGACTCTCTCTCTCTCTCTCTCTCTCTCTCTCTTGCTCTCTAGCGAATGAGCGGACGGCATAGGGTTAGGGGCGGTATTCCTTACGCCCTAGACGACTACCTATGAATTGAAGTGGATGTAAAGGGGGCGTGGAAGTGGGATGCGGCAATAAGCCCATTGTAAATATAAGATTGCCAGTCAGTCTTAGGCCTATGTGCTAAAGGTCAGGTCAAGGTCTCTCACACCTTATCACTCCTTATCCAGGTGTCCAAGCAGGCAGCAGCTATGGTCACTGGTCAACATGTAGAGTATTCACCTTACGATTGACATGACACAATTGTTGACACATTGCAGGTATGCTGGGATCAGCTAGAACAGCTCTGTAATTGTGCAACCCGGTGGGATGCATGTTAAATTATCTTGCGGCACCCCTGGACTGCCGTCACGGCACCCCAGGGTGCCCTGTCACCCACTTTGAAAACCCCTGATGTTGTAGACACCTTAACGTTTTAGTGAAAAGAACAATATTAATTCTCATTCCCTTCACTACTGTCTCAGTCTGTGTTTGCTCATGGGCAGCAACACAACAGTCTCCAGGGGAACATTATTTGTGTGGCCTGACCTTTACAATGAGGCTATAATGTCCTAAACAACCTGTAAGAAATGAAGAAGTCATTATTCATGATTAACAGACCTTCCCATTGATAGATGCAAATTCACCAGTGTGATTGTATTGAGTTTCCTCTTACATTTGTTGACGTTACATCAGTTAAGGTTAGGCTGCTTGGCATTCATCAAATGGGAAGTTAAAGCATTAGACTAGTTCACTATTCTTTCAAAGCATTCATCGTTCATCTTTCTCTTTTGCAACTTTAAGTTTTCCAACAAGCTGTAGAACAGATGCAGTCTGACAATGAACTACAATGACTGAGGACGTGCATGTCAACGTACAATGAAAAACATGTAGTCTGAGCTTTATCCTTGTCATTTTTCAAAGACAGAGGGTCAATACTAAGGGGGAATCATCAGTTTGAAGTTGAATGCTTCATTCGGATTTTGGAAACTGTGTTTTGGCATGTGGTTATAAATGAAGTGATAACACAGAAAGCTACCCCAGATGCAAGGCTATCACATATTTCCTAGTAGCTACTAGGTATGTATATAACTTCCCAAAAGTCACTATGAGAATCATTCCCCCCCAGATGGTACCGATGACCCCAAATGTGGGGCCCTGGCTCAGAGTATTATGACATAATTATATCGTCACTATATGTCACTGCCTGTAATAAAGAACAATTCTATATATGCAAATTTTAACCACCTTACTGGACTATATATAGTCTGAACTTTATCCCAACCATATTATTTCAAAGAGATAGGATCAATAATAAGAGAGAACCATCAGTTTGAAGTAGAATATTCCAAACAGTTTTTTGGCATGTTGTTATAAAAGGATAGATAGCACAGAGAAAGCTACCACAGATGCAAGGCTATCACATTTTTCCTATCACTAGAGGTGTATACCTACCCAAAAATCACTATGAGAATTAATCCCCCCAAATGATACCGATAACCCCATATGTGTGGTCCTAGCTCAGTGTCTAATTGACAGATACAGAGATCTCCATATATGGGCATATCAGTCAGATTGGCGGTGTGCTACATCGCTATGCGGCCCAAACATCTAGTTGAGGAAGAGATCAAAACTAAAATGTAAAATGATAACAACAATGATTAATGTACTTGATTATAAAACAAGAAATGACACAGTCCTTTATATACCAGCTTGCACCTTGTGGACTAGCCTTGCTGAGGTGGTGACGTCACCGAGAATGCTGAGGAGAAAGTCACGAGAAATCTTATAATATATACATTCACGCTTGTTTTTTTTTTTTTTTTTTTTTTAGTGGTTCTCAACCAGTGTTCCTTGAGGGGGTTCCAGGTGGTCCCCATCTAAATTATGGAGAGTTGGCTACCAAATGGACCCTTATAGATCTTCAACTTTTGAGAGCGTTAAGTGAAACCAAATGCACAGAGGACCCCAGAAGCAATCATTATTGTTAGACATTTGCATTACGTCTACACAATTAGAGAATGTAGAAGATATGTTGGCATGTCGGAATGGAGAGAGTCCCCCGTGGCTCAAATAACAAATAAAAAAGGGTTGAAATTTGAAAACCACTGCAGTAGGCTAAACGGAAGTGAAAGTAGTAGTCGACACGTCATTTGAGCTTTCTGCATTCTGCGTTGCTCGGTGGTCCCCTCCCTTGGACATCCAGGGGCAGTGACAACACCGCAGCCTCCCCAGTCTCTTCTGTAGAAGGACTCTAAATGCTTTCCTGAGTTCAGTGGTGGAGAAGTAGATGACAAACGGGTCCAGGCAGGCGTTGAAGGTGCTAGTGAGGAGGGCGAGCTCACGCCACGAGGGGTTGTTCCAATGTGCATACCCCACGGCGTGGGACAGGTTGTACGGAGCGAAGCAGACGACGAACTCCACCAGCGTCGCCAAGACAAGGCCGATCGCCCGGTAGCGAATCTTGGAGTTGATGTTGGACCTCCGGGACAGCACTCGGACAAAGCTGATGTAGCAGAAGCTGCACGTGAGAAACGGCACGCAAAAAAACACCAGGAAGATTTCTAATCGCACGGGCAACAACAAATCAAGTTGCTGTGGTGAAAACCCCTTGTAACAAACCCGCTTGATCGAATCTGTTGGATCAGTCGTGCGGTTAGACTGCAAACGCGAATCCATGATGTAAATGATACTGCCATGTGTGAAAATTACAACCAGGAAGAATAGACTGGCCAGCACAGCGTACAAAGGCCGTTTACGTAGCTTGTACTTGACGGGGAAGGCCACTGCGAGGTAGCGGTCGACGCTGATGGCGGTCAGAGTCAAGATGCTGTTGTAAATGGTGCCAAAGAACACAAAGCGGGACAGCGGACACAGGAACTTTGGCATGTTCCACTCCATGTTGTCCACGGCCTCGTGGATCTTGAAGGGCAGGAAGAAGAGGAAGAGGAGGTCGGAGATGATCAGGTTGAGGAGCAGGACGTCAATGGGCTTGGCCTTCTGTCTCACCTTCAGGGAGAATGAGCAGAGAATGTTAGAGAGGCAGGGGCTGACATTTCTAAAAGGGCCTTTTGGTGAAAATATCGAAAATAGCAGACCTCCAAGCTCACAACGTGACGCGTTGTGAGCCTGGAGGTCGGCTATTTTCGCCGCTTGATTTTTTTCACAGAGAGGGCAATTCTTTCAACATAAGATGCTGCATTCAAGTTCAGGAGTTCAGGTATGGCAAGGAAAGAGGGTATTTGCATTTCTTTCACCATAGTACCAGTAAGACTCCCTAATCTGGAGATAAGCGACTGTCAAGTCTCATGTATACACAATAATGTTGTCTGCAAAAAGCAACCTCATGGTGGCGTTAGAAGAGGGGCATGTGAGAAATCAGGGGCGGGGGTTGTGGTTTGCCAGCCAAGGAGTGTGTGTGCAAAGTTTGGTATGGATAAGAGTAGGGCCAAAAAACTACATTCATGGTCTGGAGAGGGCACTTTTTACAGACTGACAAAAGGGCAGGGGCTGCAAGCCCCCTTTGATGTCTATGTTTGCACATGCCTGCTCACCTTCTTGAGGAAGATGCAGAGGGCAAAGACGTTGGCTGGGAAGCCCAGCACAAAGGTGACGTTGTAGACAGACAGCACCAGGCTTCTGCGGATGCCAGCTCCCAGTAGCATTCTGAAGGGAAGGGTGGAAACAACATCAGCATTACATTTATATTCAAACCAGTAAGACTCCCTAATCGGGAGATAAGCGACCGTCACGTCGCATACACAAACCTTAGAAGGCAATCGTAGTCAATCAGAAGGGAATATGGGAAATGGGACATGACTTCAGAGATACTGTGTACTGCTTTGCGTGATTTTAGGCCAAAATCTGTTGGAGCAGTGTCCAAAAATGGGGTTTGCAGGACACAGTGGTGGTTGTAGTCCTCAGATTTCTTACTTTAAGGAGTACGTCACCCATTTGCCTTATCTTCACATAATTCATATTTTCCTATAATGTACAGTATTATGTAATAATTCAGGAGTCAAGGACCCCATTATCTATTTTTCTTGGGAGGAAAATCTGGAATGGATCCGTGGATCTGGATCCACAACTTCAAATTGTGAAATCAACAGGAATTCGACATTTTTATTTAAAAAAACAAATACTGGAATGTCTGATGTTTTATACTGTCTGTTTGTGTCTGTTTACAGGCTAAAAGAATGACTTTGAGTGCTGTTTCATCGTACAATGTAAGTCATTTAGGAGCATATTCTGAATTTTCAATTTCTAATCAATGGAGCAACTTTTCTTTTTTTATCATGGCAAAGTAAATACACAACCCAAACCTCTGCAAAGTGACATGACCCTTTATAGGTACTTGGATTTTGTATTATAGTTCAAATATGCAAAGTAACTATTAACTGAAGCTTGTATTGATGTAAAAAGTACAACAATTGCCTCTGAGTTTATTGTGGTAGAAGTATAAATTATCAAAAGAATGGAAATACTCAAGTAAAGTAAAAGTACCTCATAGTAATGTTTTTATTTACTTGCCGCCACAAATTTCTTATCTATCTATCAATCAATCAATTGTTGGCTGCATACAGCCAAGTGTATGGCTGTATGCACAGAAGTAACAAAAATGTTATATAGGTGAAAAGCGATGAAATGATATAGCATACCTTATTCAGGATGGCCTTAAAGCAATAGCGGTATGTCACGTCTCTCAAATGGTACTGCTTTCAAGTCTGCTTTTTATCTATTGTATTTACAGGAAACCGTGTGTGTGTGTGTGTGTGTGTGTGTGTGTGTGTGTGTGTGTGTGTGTGTGTGTGTGTGTGTGTGTGTGTGTGTGCGTGCGTGCGTGCGTGCGTGCGTGCGTGCGTGCGTGCGTGCGTGTGTGCGCGTGTGCGTGCGTGCGCGTGGGTGGGTGGGTGGGGGGAGGAGCGATGTAGACACGTACACTGGGTCAGATATTCATCGTTATGAAAATGCTGAATTTGTATAAATGCTGAGTACAACATTGTTGCATTCATACAGCGCTTATGTGCATTACATGCACCCATTCACACACAGACGGCAGAGGAAAACATGCAAGGCCCCACTTCCACTGACACATAAGCGTGCAACAACTTGGCGCCTGTCGAACACGGTGGGGGGGAGGCGCATCCGTTTTCAATTCATTTCCTATATAGAAGTCATGCGACATGCCACAGGGAAGGGGGAGGGGGAGAGGGGGGATGTATGGGGCACCTATAGCTTCATCTCTATGTGTGAGTGTGAGCCCGGCCCAGTTGTGTGTTAACGCCTCGCAACGCGTTGTGAGCATGTAGATCTGCTATTTTCACAATATTTATCTGCGGAACCGAATGCTTGTCAGGGTGGGGGTCCCCAGTTCAAATATGTTTATTTTGGGGGTCACGGCCTATAAAGGTTTGAGAACCCCTCGTATAAAGCATTAACAAATTCATCCACCAGGGGCATTGACAACTCATTCTTATGACTTCCTATCCCACACCTTTATTAGAATCGCCCCAAAAAATAGTGTGTTTGTTTGTGTGTTTGTGTGTGTTTCCATCTGTAACTCCACGTTCAGCAGTTGTTCAATTGTCTAAAAAACATAATACAAAAATCAATAACGCATGTACCTTGCCCAACATCAACTTTATCACCTTCAGATGTGTCTCTACTTCTCATATAATGCCAAAATGTTTAATTTTTTTTGGGCCTTATATTGCACAAGCCATAGTTGACCGACGACGCGATTCACGTCACAAATGGGCGTAAACAAACACTGCCTGCAAGCAGAGATGCAGAGATGGAGGAGATGGGGGGGGGGGGGCAGTTGAGAGAGAGCAGCGGCACAGTATAACATATGATAGGAATAGCGTGCTTTAAACCTTCTACTTTACCCTTTCTGACTTTCCTGCAATGACTAGCAACAAAGGACCTATCTAATTTCGTCATGTGCCCACATGTGTCATAATTAATCCCACAATAACTGTTCCACTCTGTCTTTCTGTGCGCATAGTCGCATTTCCCTCGGAACACTCCGGACACAGGACTGTAATCATCATGTATATAACCCAAGAGGACCTGTTAGGACCCGTACTGTGTGTGTGACGTGTGTGTACTTTCTGCTTTTTATGCAAACTATAAAGCAAGCAAGCAATCAATCAATGTGTATGTGTGTGCGCTGGCGTGCGCTTCTGCAGAAAATAAGTACTGCTGCATGGTTAATCGTTTTCAAACCGAAATCACGATGCGAAATCCCGCGATTAGCGAATCGCAAAGGCCACGGTTTCTCTGCAAAGTAGACTTCCCAAGCAATATGGAGACGTTTTAATTTTTGAAATCCCTTCATAATTGACTAAGGAATGATCAAATCAAAGTGTGGTGACTTTCTTTGCTTCCGAGCATCCACACCGCTGAAAGTGAAAGTGAATTTGGCACAGTGGCCACTGTGCAGGACTCTGCCAGTGCGTGGGAACTAGGGGTGCTGCAGGTGTTCCAGCACCCCATGGGGAAGTTTTCAATTTTTTATTTAAATAAGAAAAGAACAAATCAAACATAGCAAAAATACGTTACCTGTTGTTGTCGTTTTTTATTTATTCATTTATATATATATTTGTATTTATATATATATATTTCCATTATAAAATGGATTAAAAAATTATAAAAAATATTAGGCCTATTATTTTTCAAACATAGCAAAAATACGTTGCCTGTTGTTGTAGTTTTTTATTTATTCATTTATATATATATATTTTATATATATATATATTTCCATTATAAAATGGATTAAAAACTGATAAAAAATATTAGGCCTATTTTTTCGCGGGCGCTCGCTACGCTCGCGCCCGCAGGAAGGCCCCATAGCAGAATCAAGCTTAGGGCCCCCATGGGCCCAGAAACGGCTCTGGCTATGAACAACAACGTGTGTAGAAATTACCTAAAACAAACAACATCTGTGTAGAAATGACATAAACATGATTTAAAACATCAAAACATCGCAGGCACCGTTTTCTATAGTTCACGGCAACGTCCGTTGACGCTGCGAGTGGAAAAGTACTGAAATGTTTCTACTTAGGTAAAAGTACTCTGTTACAAGTAACGTGTGTGTTCGAATGTGTTACTTGAGTAAAAGCACAAAAGTATTAGGCTACCGATGCCAAAATCATTCCATGTTCTACAACAACTTCATAATTAAAAAAAAAACTATTCAACAGTAGGCCTACCATTGTACACTTTATTTCAACATAATATTTAACTTTGCCTTTCCTACTACACTACACATCCCATGCCACCTAAACAAACGCCCAGGGGGTGCTTTTTTTCTATCTTATTATAACCCACCCAGCCAAAACAGAGCAGGCCACCCTGTACCTGAGGGGTTTGTATTTCTGAAACTATTGCATATATCTTACAGACTCAACATTTTACACCATTTTGCATTTTGGAACAAACTGCATATTTAATGTTGAGCTATCCTACATTTGTATTGCTTAGCTGCCCTCTGGACTGTATCCATCTCTTGAGTACAGGGGACTTTTACATAAGGGGCCAGGCCCCCGCAGGGGGCTTTTTTCTAGTCTTTATAAACTAGCTTTATAAACAATATTCTTTTTAAAGAGAAAACAATGAAAAAATAAAAATAAGCGAATATTCGACTTTGGTGAATCGAATAGCGACTTTGATATTCGAATATTCGAATATTTGGTGAATGCCCTAGCTCAAGGACACTGAGGGGGCCCAAGCGGCCCGCTTTAGCTCCTGAGCCACTGCCACACCAGTAAAAAATTATGCAATTATTATCAGCATCAGCATTTGAGGTTTAATGTCGGCTATATTTCAAGACTGGCTGTGTGGGCTGTACTTTATACAACATAGTCCATTCACAAAGCACACTACTCCTCAAGGATTCATAGAGAATCCCACAATACTGTAGGTTAAAGGGCTGTCCATATTGTCTCCATCCACCAATAAAACCGGGTGCAGATATGGTTTGACCCCCAAAAAATTGCAACGAAAGGTTTCTTAATGGTTTATTGTAGTATCAGGTGTACTTAATAACATATCAAAAGTCTACCAAAATCTGACCACTAGAAATGCATATTTTCAAGATGGCTGCCGCCAGTTCCTTAAAAGACCATTATTCCTTTATTATTCATCATAGACAAATATTTGTGGTGTCAAACCTCATATTTTGATGATCTAGGAATCCAATTAGCATATAAATACAGTACAATTATTTTAAAACAGTTGGTTATAATGAGGTTATAAGCATATTTATGTTAAATTTGAAGATTTCCCGAATGTAATTGGACGTTTCTCCTTTTTCCATGTGCCATAATGTCCAGTATTGATGATTTCAGTTATAATTAACAGTGTTAAAGCTTTCAGGAGATTTATTTTGATACCAATGAGGAATACATTTGTTATTACTGTGAGGTACTGTGAAATTAATAAAAACAGGGCGGCCGTGTTATAGTCATTAATAAATATACACATTTGGGAACAAATTCCTTACCAAGAAATGTCTTCAGCATTGTGTTTGATAAGGTGCCTAGTATCGCATAAAAAATAAAAATAAATAAATATAACTCCCCTAGGGGAACCTGTGACAGATGCTGAATGTTTGGGGTGCTGAAACCTTATACAGGAAAAATCTAAAGAATTGTAATTCTCACCCCAGTACGTAGCTTGTGATCAGTCAAACTAGAGTTACTTCATGATTATGAATTCATTAAAAGCATTAGTTTTGCACTGAAACCACTGAGAGTCACAAAACTGTTACCTCTGGAGAGTCCCCCCGGGGGGGAGTGGATGTGTGTAGCAGGGATAGAATGCACATTGGGCGGAAAAGGGAGCATGAGGGGTGAATGATGTGACGATCAGTGAGGGGGGCAGTGTGGGAGTGTAGAGGGGATGTGGTGGCTCTCAGGTGGGTACAGGTAGGTTCTGATAGGTGTAGGTTAAGAGGGGGGCTGGAAGCCTGGGATATCCTGTGATGTCCCCTTACCCCCTTTACATTATCTGAAAAGCTCCATACTTGAGGACTAAGCTGGGCCATCATGGGCTTGGAGAGGGAGTGGAGGTCAGTGCTGTCACAACCTAGGTGTTTACTGGGTCTTGGCAGGAGTAGTTGAGGAGTGTGGCACGGATAGGGTTCAGATTGACTTGTCACAAATGTCTTTTCTGGAGCATTTTAGCAGTAAGAGTGCAGCTGGGACAGCTCATGACACGCTGTGCTCCAAGTCTTCCCATCTAACCAACTTCAAGGCCAACGCAAGGCTGTGTCTTTGCTGCTATCTGACAGACAAGCATTGCTTTCTGCATACACCTCAGCTTTTTAACTGGAGAGGGTAACAGCCAAGCACCCTCTGAGTCACTGGGCTCCTGTTAATATTAATGGTCTTAGAAAAATACCAAACAACCAGACACTGACTCTCCTGTGAGCCAGTAATAGGGAAACACCCGTCAGCCTGCCACACAGTCATGCTCCACATGGTGGTTTTACAACCACCAACACCGGGAACCGGCCTTCCTCATTATCTATACCCACCCACAAGGGCCTATCATGACTCGAAGGGCCACTTGGAACCAGTGGGACTATCAATAAGCCAGGTGACACCCCTGTCGGCCAAATGCATGATCTTAATTCTAATACCATACTTGCCTCCTCCTCACTCCATCCTCCAGCGTGATCCGGTTTGTGTCAAATGCTAATTTGTTTTTGGAGGAGCTGTGAGCCTCCTCCACATAACAACCCAGCTGTCTCACACATCATAACTAATTGTAGTCTCACCAAAGTTAAGCTAAGCATGGAGTGTTTCTTAAAGCGAACCCAATTGTGAGGATGGAAGTTTGCATATTGGCATTTGGCTATTGCACCACTAAGAACCACCACCACCACCAGGAAATGACACGCCCCATTCTCTCTTACCGCCTATGGGCACTCGTCCTGGGCTTCCAAGTGACCCACTACATAGCCCAATGGGACATATCTGAGCCAGTTGTTGTTGTTTTTCCCCCTCTGACATGGGGGAGGAGAGAACTCATGTACTTTGCACTTCAGTGCTCCAAGTGCCCAGGGAGCTATCAAGATACCCTTACGCCCACACCCACCTGAAGGGCTCCTTATAGGTCCACTAAACTCTTAGACGAGAGCCCGCCTATCTTTTCACCCACCCCGGCCCCATCCCCATACTCTGCACCCTAGGCCTTATTCACCACCTCTGCCTATAGGCACCCAGTAGACAATTGCAGTAGGCTCACCAAAACCCCTCTTTGCACACTCATACTGTTCCTAGAATACACACCTTCCTAATATATCAGAAAGTTGTTTTGAAAATCTATTTAATGTTGTTCACGTTTTGCCCCTACAAGATGACACTTTGCTTGTCTGCAAGAAAAAGAAATAATCTAGTATGTACAGTAGGGGTGAAACTATGACATTTCAGTCTTGTTCAAGTGAAACACAAATGTAAAGAAATAATGGTATTTAATACATATTAAGTTAGGTCACTTGAAACGGTTTTAATAGTCACAGACACACTATTGGATTTCAGAATTATGTAATTGTATTTCTGCAATTTGGACAAGTCCAATGAATTCCTAGGCCACATAAACATAGGGTTTGACACAAAAAATACTTGTCTAGGGTAAATAATGAAGGAGTTAGAGTATTTTAATGAATGTTTGTCCGTCCTGGACGCCATCTTGAAAATGACACCTTTCCAGTGGTCAGACTTTGGTAGACTTTTAGTATGTTATTAAGGACACCTAATACTACACAAAACAGTTAAGAAACCTTTTGTTGCAATTTGTTTGGGGTTAGGTGCTTTTTTTTTCATAACTGCACCTGCCTAGGTGTCCTGAGCTGGACATCCAGGGGCAGTGCAGAGCTTAGGGACAACACCGCAGCCTCCCCAGTCTCTTCTCTAGAAGGACTCTAGACGCTCTCCTGAGTTCAGTGGTGGAGAAGTAGATGACAAACGGGTCCAGGCAGGCGTTGAAGGTGCTAGTGAGGAGGGCGAGCTCACGCCACGAGGGGTTGTTCCAGTGTGCATACCCCACGGCGTGGGACAGGTTGTACGGAGCGAAGCAGACGACAAACTCCACCAGCGTCGCCAAGGCAAGGCCGATCGCCCGGTAGCGCGTCTTGGAGTTGATCTTGGACCTCCGGGACAGCACTCGGACAAAGCTGATGTAGCAGAAGCTGCACGTGAGAAACGGCACGCAAAAAAACACCAGGAAGATTTCCAATCGCACGGGCAACAATACGTCAAGTCGCTGTGGTGAAATCCCTTTGTAACAAACCCGCTTGATCGAATCTGTTGGATCGGTGGTGCGGTTAGACTGAGAACGCGAATCCACGATGTAAACGATACCGCCATGTGTGAAAATTAGGACCAGGAAGAACAGACTGGCCAGCACAGCGTACAAAGGCCGTTTACGTAGCTTGTACTTGACGGGGAAGGCCACTGCGAGGTAGCGGTCGACGCTGATGGCGGTCAGAGTCAAGATGCTGTTGTAAATGGTGCCAAAGAACACGAAGCGGGACAGCGGACACAGGAACTTTGGCATGTTCCACTCCATGTTGTCCACGGCCTCGTGGATCTTGAAGGGCAGGAAGAAGAGGAAGAGGAGGTCGGAGATGATCAGGTTGAGGAGCAGGACGTCAATGGGTTTGGCCTTCTGTCTCACCTTCAGGGAGAATGAGCAGAGAATGTTAGAGAGGCAGGGGCTGACATTTAATATCCAAAATAGCAGACCTCCAAGCTCACAACGTGACGCGTTGTGAGCCTGGAGGTCGGCTATTTTCGCCGCTTGATTTTTTTCACAGAGAGGGCAATTCTTTCAACATAAGATGCTGCATTCAAGTTCAGGAGTTCAGGTATGGCAAGGAAAGAGGGTATTTGCATTTCTTTCACCATAGTACCAGTAAGACTCCCTAATCTGGAGATAAGCGACTGTCAAGTCTCATGTATACACAATAATGTTGTCTGCAAAAAGCAACCTCATGGTGGCGTTAGAAGAGGGGCATGTGAGAAATCAGGGGCGGGGGTTGTGGTTTGCCAGCCAAGGAGTGTGTGTGCAAAGTTTGGTATGGATAAGAGTAGGGCCAAAAAACTACATTCATGGTCTGGAGAGGGCACTTTTTACAGACTGACAAAAGGGCAGGGGCTGCAAGCCCCCTTTGATGTCTATGTTTGCACATGCCTGCTCACCTTCTTGAGGAAGATGCAGAGGGCAAAGACGTTGGCTGGGAAGCCCAGCACAAAGGTGACGTTGTAGACAGACAGCACCAGGCTTCTGCGGATGCCAGCTCCCAGTAGCATTCTGAAGGGAAGGGTGGAAACAACATCAGCATTACATTTATATTCAAACCAGTAAGACTCCCTAATCGGGAGATAAGCGACCGTCACGTCGCATACACAAACCTTAGAAGGCAATTGTAGTCAATCAGGAGGGAATATGGGAAGGACATGTTGATGACATGACTTCAGAGATACTGTGTACCGCTTTGCGTGATTTTAGGCCAGAATCTGTTGGAGCAGTGTACAAAAATGGGTTTTTGCCAAATTCGGCCTGATGGTGGTGCAGGACACAGTGGTGGTTGTAGTCCTCAGATTTCTTACTTAAAGGAGTACGTCACCCATTTGCCTTATCTTCATATAATTAATATTTTCCTTATATCGTCGTTGTCGGGTGAAAAACATGTATGTCCTCCAAAACCGTTCGTTTTGCATTTATCATTTTAAAAATGATTCAAACTAGTGAAAACAGCCGATCTGCAAGCACACAACACCTCGCACCGCGAGGCGTTGTGTGCTTGTAGATCGGCTGTTTTCACTACTTTTGTGCGACGGCCTTGTATGATGAAGCAGGGCTTTACTTTGCAAAAGAACGTACACATTTGAAACTTGGAGATACAAGGTTTCCACCCGACAACGACGATATACAGTATTATGTAATAATTCAGGAGTCTTTAACGTTTTACAGGTCAAGGACCCCATTGCCTATTTTTCTTGGGAGGAAAATCCAGAATGGATCCGTGGATCTGGATCCACAACTTGTGAAATCAACAGGAATTCAACATTTTTTTTATTTAAAAAAAAAAAAAATACTGTAATGTGTGATGTTTTATACTGTCTGTTTGTGTCTGTTTACAGGCTAAAAGAATGACTTTGAGTGCTGTTTCAACGTACAATGTAAGTCAATTAGGAGCATATTCTGAATTATCAATTTCTAATCAATGGAGCAACTTTCTTTTGTTTTTTCCATCATGGCAAAGTAAATACACAACCCAAACCTCTACAAAGTGACATGACCCTTTATAGGGTAGCTGGAGTTCAAATATGCAAAGTAACTATTAACTGAAGTTTCTATTGACGTAAAAAGTACAACAATTGCCTCTGACTTTAGTGCGGTAGACGTATAAATTATCAAAAGAATGGAAATACTCAAGTAAAGTAAAAGTAACTCAAAGTAATGTTTTTAGTTACTTTCCACTGCACATTTTATTGCTTTATTTTCTGTTATCTATCAATCAATCAATCTATCTACACTTCAAGCAAGATTTCAAAAGCCTATCACTTAAAACACCGTACTGAAGTTTCACAGCAGGTGACTAGCGAGATATACAGTGACCAGTGGTGGACAAAGTAGGCCTACTCAAATTCAGTACTTTAGTCAAAGTAAATGGTGCACCAGAAATGAAATAAAATATACATCCTAATAGACAAATATAGTAATAGTATCACAGTAATAATCTTAGTAACATAACTATCAATAATAGCAACATCTGCAGTGTCCTGTACCTGTATGTAGTTGTTAGTCAAAGCATAGCCTGCCCTATATTATTATACAAGTCATTTTCTTTATGTTTAAGTTTATGCACAGAACTAACAAAAGTGTTATGTAGGTGAAAAGCGATGAAATGATATAGCATACCTTATTCAGGATGGCCTTAAAGCAATATCGGTATGTCACGTTTCTCAAATGGTACTGCTTTTAAGTCTGCTTTTTTATCTACAGGAAACCATGTGTGTGTGTGTGTGTGTGTGTGTGTGTGTGTGTGTGTGTGTGTGTGTGTGTGTGTGTGTGGGTGGGTGGGTGGGTGGGGGGAGGGGGAGGAGCGATGTAGACACGTACACTGGGTCGGATATTCATCAATATGAAAATGCTGATTTCGTATAAATGCTGATTACAACATTGTTGCATTCATACAGCGTGCATTACCGGTACATGCACCCATTCACACACCGACGGCAGAGGAAAACATGCAAGGCACACCAGGGACGTG
This sequence comes from Nannobrachium achirus, assembly GCF_963921795.1. Taxonomy (NCBI): domain Eukaryota; kingdom Metazoa; phylum Chordata; class Actinopteri; order Myctophiformes; family Myctophidae; genus Nannobrachium; species Nannobrachium achirus. The sequence continues at coordinate 15,557,829 of NC_137811.1, read as the reverse complement.
CTGGCCATTGGGAAAAGCGGGACAACTCCCGAACGGCCGGTCCAGGCTGGCCATTAGGAAAAAAATACAAATAAAAAGTCGGCCTTTGTTCCATTTTGGGGGCTGGGCGGCCAACAAAGTAAATCGTCACTGTCGGACAGAAACCTCGTATCTCCAAGTTTCAATTTTTTTTTCGCAAAGCAAAGCCCTGCTTCATCAGACAAGGCCGTTGCACAAAAGTAGTGAAAACAGCAGATCTACAAGCACACAACGCCGCGCGGTGCGGAAAAATCGAGTCAAATTGTTTGTCTGATGTGGTCTTTCCAAGTTACTGCGCACGTTGCAGTTGTTTTCAGTTCCATTTTTCTAGGTTGGAGAAGGGTCTTGATTCCTGATTCTTGTCAAATTAAGTATGGTTTGTAATAAAGTGACTTTCCAAATTCCCTTTCTTCATTGAATGGAACTGCGCCACTGTCTCATCTCAGTAGTTGTGGTTGAAAATAAATAGTACATAGACAAGATTGTGTGCACATCTCAAGCCTATATTCAGGCCAGGTGCTGGACATCAAGGTATCAGATAATGGAAGAGAAGAACGTCCGCACACTGTTTATATGCTCCAAAAACTCACTTTTATTATAGGCAACTGCAACGTTTCGACTTTACGTCAGGCAAAACTTTTGCCTGATGAAGACGTAAAGTCGAAACGTTGCAGTTTCCAGCAAGAAAGGGCTATATTGGCAGCGCCGTGGAATGGCAGCAGCCGTGCACCCTTAAATGCACAAATACATTTCGTTGTACTGTGAATGTACTTGTATGTGTACTGTTCTTTGTAAATGAGTTGATCGTTGACAAATGAAACTGTGCCTGCTGTACCTGTACTGTATTGTTACAATGACAAATAAACTCTAATCTAATCTAATCTAATAAAAGTACGTTTTTGGAGCATACAGTGTGCGGGCGTTCTTCTCCATCCATGAAAATAAATAGTAGCCTTGCTAAACAGATAACACACCTGGATCCTGGAAATACTGGCATGGCTGCCATTTCCAGCCTCATCCTGTCTGTCACTCAAAATCACTCATTTATTAGGTGACGGGTTTCCATTCCGACACATCTCCATTCCGAACACCAGGTTAATAACCATTTATTTGTCACTCCTCTTTGTCACTCGTCACTCAAAATCACTCATTAATTTGTCACTCTTCTTTGACACTCTTCTTTGTCACGCTTCTGACATCACAATATACGGTAGCTGACCTGTTCTGACATCACCTCATCCCAGCTCAGCAGAAGGATATCGTCGTTGTCGGCTGGAAACCTTGTATCTCCAAGTTTCAAATTTGTACGTTCTTTCGCAAAGTAAAGCCCTGCTTCGTCATACAAGGCCGTCGCACAAAAGTAGTGAAAACAGCAGATCTACAAGCACACAACGCCTCGCGGTGCGAGGCGTTGTGTGCTTGTAGATCGGCTGTTTTCACTAGTTTAAATCATTTTAAAAAGGATAAATACAAAACAAACGGTTTTGGACATACAAGGTTTAGCAGCAGCGCTATAGAGAGTGATCTCTCTCTATAGAGAGAGAGATCTCTCTCTATAGCGCGCAATGAGGGCCTCTCCAACTCTTTTTCCCGGGCTGAATCAGGGGCCCAGCACGTCCCTGCCCGCCCATGTGCCTTTAGGGAGAGGTCGCTTCTCGCCCTTAGGGCGTCTTACTGGTAATACCGATGTGGATGTCAGATACCATGAGCTAAGATTTATATCTATTGGTATTTTGCATCTCTCAGTGTCTTTTTCATAGAGGTCCTGTTTGAATCAGCATGCCGCTTGTGGTTTGATCTTAACCACTAGATTGCTAGATGAAAATGTTACTTCTGCTTTTCCTCCTCATGTTCTCTTGCTTGCATACCCTACATTGATTTCATGCACACTGTTTTTCAAGGCAAGTGACTAACAGTTATGGGCAAATTCTAAGACAGCAAAATGTTATTATCCAATAGGCTTCCTTTTTAGATCCCACGCCTGGACAGGATGATCTGTAATATTCATGTATGGCATGAAGGTTTACACAAATGAATCATTTATTTGATGTATAATTCATATTGAATCAAATCAGAGATTTGCAGGACATAAAAAAGGATGTAGCTAAATATGTTAAATTAATTACTCCTCTCCTCTCCTCTCCTCTCCTCTCCTCTCCTCTCCTCTCCTCTCCTCTCCTCTCCTCTCCTCAGTAGCAGTAGCAAATTGAGGCCAAACACAAATTGATGAAATGAGACTGTGAGCTTCACTGTGCCCCAAATATCTCGCACGTACACGCACGTACGCACGCACGCACGCACGCACGCACGCACGCACGCACGCACGCACGCACGCACGCACGCACGCACGCACGCACGCACGCACGCACACACACACACACACACACACACATCCATCAGATACACATGTGTCCTTGAAGATACGATTCAGTTCTCTGTTTTCCTGATGACATAGTCATGTGGAACAAAAGGACCAGTTCTTCACACGCACGCACGCACGCACGCACGCACGCACACACACACACACACACACACACACACATACATACACACACACACACACACACACACACACACACACACACACACACACACGTGTCACAAATATATCAACATTACAGCACTGACTGAGTAAAAGATCCATATCGATTAAATAACAAGTATCCATCATTGGCTATAATAAATGTCCTGCCGCCTGCAGTTTATCCAGCAGAGGGCGTGTTTGAGCAGAGTGAGGTTTGACTTGGTTGGCAGTGAAGGTATAGGAGGTTGTAACTAAGGCCCACCTGTGTCAAAATGATCCCACATACCCAAATCATTGTGATACTTATTTATACAACAGTATTCTGCATTTCAAAAGGCTTTGTAGGCCTATTGTGCTCTTAATCCTTTCTGAGATGTAGGCATAATGTAGCCTACATGTAGACTGAATTTTGGTCACTTTCGAGTGAGATGTGATGACTTGATAAACTGGACCGGAGTTGTCTCTTCTCTTGGACCACTTTTGTCCCCCTCCTGTGTACACTTGGCTAATGATCCCTAGCCTGAAAACAGATGCTGGAGTTCAAGTGGTTCAATTGTTTGAGGCAGCCCCTCCCAGCCCACTGGGAGGCGCTCTGGGGTCCACAGTGGGCTAGTAGATGTGCATTAAATGAAGGTGGGCGCAAGGGGGCCGCATGTGGCCCCCGGGCCGCCAGTTGCCCATGTATGGGTTAACTGATCTCCATTTAGCCTGGCGTAGCCATACTATATCTCACACTGCAGTTATCCCTCCCTTGTGTTAACATGGGTGGCTAGTTTATCTGTGCTAGGCTAATCTCCATCCACCCTCCAGAGTTGATTCCATGATCCCCCCCCCCCCCCCCCCCACACACACACACACACTCTTCCAAAAGAGCCTGAAATGGGGTGCCAACACAACATGGGCATCGATCACGACTCACAAGGGTCGTCCCACACCTGCCCACTGTACGTGGTAGTAGTCTACTAGAGAAATATGCAGGGGCAGTCACGTATAGGCCTATGTAGACATCAAAACTGGCATGAGCCCCTGCCCTTTTATCCATCTGTAAAAGGTGCCCTCTCCAGACCAATGTAGAAATCCATGCCGTTACCAGGGATGTAGTGGGGCGTACACGCGTGGGCTGGGCACGGCGTGCCCACACTTCTCTCACGTCGCGCGCACGCGCATTGACGCGCCTGCACTAGTGATTAGCGGACCTGTTTTAACCCACCCAAAACGTTACGTGCACGCGCATCGACGCTTTGTGCGTTCACGCGCATCGACGCGCGTGTGTGCTTGCCCACACTTCCAAATTTAGCACTACAACACTGGCCGTTACGCCATATCTCCAGTATTGACTTGATTATTCTTAGCTCAGTGTGGTATCACGCACCGAAAATAGCTGACCTCCAAGCTCACGGCGCGTCCCAGCGCGACACGTTGTGAGCTTGGATGTCTGCTATTTTTGATATTTCCACCAAAAGGCTCTTTTAGAAATCTCAGCCCCTGCCTCTCTAACATTCTCTGCACGTTCCTGCACAGAGAGACAGAGAGAGAGAAACAAGCGTTGCATCTCCCCACGCCACACCCCTTTCAATTAACAACTCACTCGTTATCTCGAAGGTGCAAATGCGATTGTGAGCAGGCGATGCACAAATTATCACCCCAGTAAGTGTGTGTGCGTATTTATGGTACATATTGTCGCTTTTCAGGTGGAAACCTTGTATGTCCAAAACCGTTCAGAGTTAAAGTAGTGAACATAGACGATCTACAAGCACACAACGCCTCGCATCGGTGAGGCGTTGTGTGCCTGTCTGCTATTTTCACTACCTTTGCGCGACACTTTTGAATGATGAAGCAGGGCTTTGATTTACGAAAAAAAAACATACACATTTGAAACGTGGAGGTTTCTTCCCGACAGTGATGATATACTAGGCCAATATAAGGAGAGCGAGGGATGGAGGGTAATAAGGGAGGTGAGAGAACTACTAGAGCTAGAAATACACATACTGTAGATAGATAATAGATCATTTAGTATCGCAATACTTTTGGAGTAAAAACAATCTGTCTCCGTGCATAGAAACCAACAGTAGAAGTCCAGTCCTGACACTCCACTGCTGTTCAATAAATGAAAATGGAAGGTTTTAATGAAATCTAAATGGCTTTGACTCAATTGACTACCCAGGTGGCAAGTTGGATTTTAAGCTCTACAAAAACAATATGTATATTCTGTTGAATATTGCAATACATCGCAATATATCGCAATATGTGTTGCATTGCAATATGTCGTGATACAATTGTATCGTGACCCAAGTATCGTGATACGTATGGTATCGTGAGGTAACTTGCCAACCCATCCCTATAATAGATTGATAGATACAGTAGATCAGGGGTGGGCAACGTTGATGATGGCGAGGTCCTCTATATTTCCACCTTCACTCCAGAGGGCCGCATTGCTTATTGCTACGTTCTACTGAATTTGTCATTCTAGTATTGCGTAAAATAGAAGCAAAAATAGCAGATCTACAAGCTCAAAATGCATCACGCGCGGCGATGTGTTTTGAGCTTGTAGATCGGCAATTTTTGCTTCTTTTGAATTGGAATCCCGAATTATTGTTTGTTATTTCTTAATTGGAATCCTGAAATGTAACATTTTGATTTAATTTCAAACGCATTTAGTTCTATACTCATGTTAACTTTATGAACCTAAATACAAATACATTGGACAGAAAATGACATTTTAATACTACTATTCTAGTCATTAAGCTACTAAGATAGGCTGACGGAATTAAAGCAGGTCATGTTTGGAATTCTAACAGCTGAAATCAATAATATATTCAGTATTCCGATATTAACCTGCGGGCCACATTAAGTGAAGGTGGGGGCCGCATGTGGCCCCCGGGCCACCAGTTGCCCATGTATGCAGTAGATAGATAGCACAGTAATGTAGTAACAGTAATGGGTCCTTCTACTGTACATGGTAAAGGAAAGGAAGGCAGAGGAAGTAGCTCCTCTTCCTCTCAGCTCAAATCTGCATGGATACAGAGAGAGAGAGGGAGTAGAGGGAGGGAGAGAGAGAGAGAGAGAGGGAGGGAGGGAGAGAGAGAGAGAGAGAGAGGGAGGAGGTGGTCTTGTTTTTGGGCCGTAGTTTCAGTCAGTGTGTCAGCCAGTCAGCACTCGAGATGAGCACGTGTCTGCAGGCCTGCTTTTATGGCTGGCTGTAGTAGCAGTGTGTGTGTGTGTGTGTGTGTGTGTGCGTGCGTGCGTGCGTGCGTGCGTGCGTGCGTGTGTGTGTGTGTTAACCCCACCCATCCTTAAAAGCCTATTGCTCTCCCAAAATGTAGCCTCCAGAAAAACACGTTCACAATCCACTGTTGTTAGACATTATTACCGTATTGCATGTACTGTATGTTGTATTTACCTACTGTATGTTTTTATTTTTTAAATTTTTTAATTGTTTTCCCCTTTTTTTCCTGACTATATCTACTGCATAGTAGCCTACTGTGTTCTATCCGTCTGTCATTCAATGTTATATGAGATACTTCAATGGTTTCCCATGGAAATAAGCTTTATAATCTTTTCTAGGATCTCCTTTTAGTAGACCTTGTACCAGTGAACTGTACCATCATGAAACTGTACTTTTTCCTATGCAAAGGTCTAATAAAGTCTTCAATCAATCAATGTACAACCGAAATGACTGCACAATGATGTTGTTATACAAATACGGTACATATTGTTCTTTTATTACATAACATTTAGCCACGTGACGCTGCGTGGAGTGTGTGTGTGTACAGCAAAAACAACAACAACAACAACAATACTACTACTACCACACACACACACACACACACACACACACACACACACACACACACACACACACACACACACACAACAACAACAACAACAACAATACTACTACTACCACACATACACACACACACACACACTCACACACACACACACACACACACACACACACACACACACACACACACACACACACACACACACACACACACACACACACACACACACACACAGATTATGGAGGCTCTGCAGCCTCCCCACCCCCCAAAGAAAATGGCACACACACACTCATTACACAATGTACAGACCCCAAATCTGCACCCCACTGCGCCACACATCTGTCACACACACGACACACGCACACACACACGAAAACAACCAAAGGTCTTTTGTTTGCTTTTAAATAATCCTTTTTTTTTATATTTGGCTTTTCTTTTATTACAAAATGTGACATCTTATCAACAGCCTTTTTTGTTCATGGAAAAAAAAAGAGATGTGTGGAGAGATGCAGGAAAGAGGACAAGGACAGCAGAGGAGAGAGAGAGAGAGAGAGAGAGAGAGAGAGAGAGAGAGAGAGAGAGAGAGAGAGAGAGAGAGGAGATAATGGCGGAAGCCTGGATAGAAAGGAGGACAGTTCAGATAAAATACATTTTAAATTTAAACATACATAATTATCATCATCATCATCATCATCATCATCATCATCATCATTATTATTGTCATCGTCTTCATATCCAGTCGAAATAAAGTAGAAAACATGAAGAAAATTAAAACATCCATAAAATAAAATAAAGTAAAAAATAAAAGTCAGCCAACGGAAGCTGTGTGTCAAGAATAAACAGGATACTTCACCCAAAAAAACAGACAAATAAACAAAACAATGTATTGATTCAATGATTCTGCACATAAACTTGATACTTAATGACACCAGGATGTCATGAAGAGGACCCTTATTTCATATATCGTCACTGTCGGGCAGAAACCTTGTATCTCCAAGTTTCAAATGTGTAAATGTATTTATACATAGCAAATATTCCTTCCAATCACCTCCCTAGAACCCAACACTATGTTTATAAAAAAAACAAAAAACAAAGATAAAACATATCATATCAAAGTTTATGTACAGTAGATCTCAATCACACTATTAGCAGCACATGATGTTCGTGCAAAAAAATTCAAAACGTGCTCTACCATTACGGTAAATACGGTAATACCACACTATATTCACCGAACGAGAGAGCATGCTTTTAACCACTTAAGCCCTATATCCAGAATGGCGACGCGACGCCTTGTGAGCTTCGAGTTTTCGCTAATTCGGAGAATCTTGGAAAAGTATGACAATTTTATATATTTTTCTTCCTTACACAATTTTGCCCTTTTTGGAAACAAATGCACCAATATTTTGTACTTTACATATTTTTTTATATATTTCTTTTTAAGAGGGACACCAGGTTCAAAGTGGTTCATTAATATATGCACTTATTTGTTACTCCCTGCGTGTATTCTTTCAAGTATATCTCTCAGAAGTTGAGTGCAGATCAAGACTCCTCCTCTTTTCAGCAGAAGACGAGTGAATTAAGGAATACAAAAAGAAACATGTCTAGCATATATAAAACAAGCACAATGTGTAATGTATATAAAATAAAACTGGTGTATGATGTTTACAGGAATATGAACCAATGGTTCCGAGGCAGAGTCAGGTTGCAATGAAGAACAGACCAGTATAAAATCGAACGGTGTCAACAGACACCAGCAGAATGAGAATATGTTTCAAAATATACAAACGAAAACTACATTATGTTGGACTAAACTGTGTTTAACCACGAATGTTCCCATTGTGGACTCTTGTACTCAATTCATCAAGAATTTGTTGTACGATTAACAGCGGAAATACAGTCCAAAAGCTCACGAGAGCTTGTAGTTCTGATATTTTAGACTTTGTTCCTGAAATTGTTCACCTATACAACGACATGCCCAAAATATGGATGAGAGGTTGAAAGTGGTTAAACAAGTTTGGCCACTCAGAACACAATCATGTTTATTTGCGCTCTTCCAGTTCGTACTCCTTCCTATGGGAGGCGCTGTGCTCAGAGCACAGCGCCTTCCATAGGAAGGAGTACTCCCTTCCAGAGCTTAATAAACAGGGGTTTCATACGAAACCTAATTGTTGGGCACATTTTGAAACACATTTCTTTACTCTTCTTTTTTTGCTATTAGGGACGTGCCGTACGCGTACAAAATACAATCAGAACTGAATGCATTTCAGAGCAGGAGGAAGTTACGTTCTGTTTGGGTAGAAGGCACAGCATTTAGGCCAAGTCACTTCCTGTCTGCGTATAGTTTCCCCCGCCACGCTAATGTAAACCAGTGGTTCTCAACCTTTTCAGGCCGCGACCCCCAAAATAATCATAATTTAACTGGGGAGAGTTGAGGCATTGCATTTTGTATAAGACGGTTCTATTGTGAAAATAGAACAATTTCTGCCTCTAATATTTGACAATTTGTCCAATGTTTTTGTCATTTTAGAGGTATTAAAAAAGTCCTTAAATTGTCACTTTAGAAATGTGTAGATACCCTCTTTACACTTAAACTTTATGTTGGTTTGTTTACTGTTGAGTGAGAAAACAATGTTGCACATTAAGTTAATCATCAGGGGACCCCCCTGGGGGTCCCGACCCACAGGTTGAGATTGAGAACCACTGATGTAAAATATTAGTGAATATGAAACAGCCGTCACCCACATTATCATCTACAGTGCACAGCGGTGATCATCAAGCTGCCAGTTCAAATAAATACAAACAGTAATAAATATGATTTTACATGAATAAATTAACCATCGCCTGTTGGCGTTCAGGAGGTCCCTGATAGATGTCAGGGGTCCCGCAGTGAGTCCTATACAGATCCTTTTTGCACAGATCTGAAGTCAGTTTGGAAGTTCCCTTACTTCTTGTACACTTGAGTGTTTGGGTTTGGAGGAGCGCCGTCCCGTTAACGCCAGGTCACAGGTTTGAATCCGGCTCAGGTCACGTCATGTCCTGACCCTCCCCAGTGTCCTCGAACGAAACGCAGCTTGTCTGTGCGTGTTTGCACGCGCGCGTGCGTGTGTTTGTTTGTGACGTTTGTCACGCCGAGACAACATTCATCTTTGTTTTCTCCAAACGGTTTCCTTGTTAAAATGGTCAGAGTGTCTTTGCTGAGTCACCGCTCGCTCTTGGTTTGTATCTGCAGACCGGGTGACGTCGTCACTCCGACGCCCCCCTCCCCCAGTCAGTTAACAGCCAAAAACAGTTCAATAACACACAAAAAAAAGGGGGAAAACGTTGAAAGAATTTGGAAAATGTTACAAACCTGCCCAAAATAGGGACAGGTTTACTATGGTTATCAGTGTTCAATTAAATTGTTAATTTGCGATATTATCAAGCAGAGTGAACAGGCGTATTTCCTTTAAAAACAAGTTGCAGCTACAATGTTCCCAAACAAATGTTCTGATTCCTCAAACTCATTTCAAATATTAGTTTGAAATCTATTCATCGTCAAGTCAGATAACTGGATAAACTCGACCGATCAATAGATTTCTGTAAACAGCGTCTCTTGGCTTTAAGTGTTTCTCACCGACCTCTCAGCTCCAGAACTCACTGTGCAAATACTTTGTGTTTATATGGAACAATGGTGATGATGATTATCATTATAGAACCGTTTTTTTAAGCAACCATTACGTATGTGGTCTTAGGATGACATCATAGTGGTAGAAATGAGTGGTTCTCAAACTTATTTAAAGGAGGACTTTGCCACTTTTCAACCTATCTTCAAATAATAGGTCCTCACTAATGTTCATAATAAAATGGGGAAAAAAATGGGGGAAAAAAATCTACTCGGTCCAAATCTCTTAGGAGAGCTGTGGGAAGTTCAGAAATCCATAGTCTTGTGACATCATCGTTTGACTGATTGATCGCGAGAACAATAGCTTCCACTTAACTTTTCAGGAATAGAAAGCCTGCATTTTCTATTAGCTTGGATTCCCCATTGATGATGTCACAAGACTATGGATTTCTGAACTTCCCACAGCTCTCCTAAGAGACTTGGACCGAGTAGATTCTTTTATTTATTATTTTTTGCAATTTTATTAAGAACATTAGTGAGGACCTATTATATGAAGATAGGTTGAAAAGTGGTGACGTAATCCTTTAACTTTAAGCACCCCTGATTTGGTAAGCATTGTTAGGCCAAGGACCCAAATAACTCTACGAGAGTGTACAAACGGGTCCATTGGTTCCATTTGTACACTCTAAAGAGTTACAGACCTGTAAGGTTCCATTAGCTTCCTAACAATCTGGAGACCCCCCCCAGGACCCCCCTCAAGGATCCCACTTTGAGAACCCCGGGTATAAATCATAATAATCATGATCCATATAAATCTGTCCACAGTGTCCACAACCCGCCCGCCGGATCAGCTGCGAGAGGGAGGCGGGGCCAACACCCGCCGCCAGGAAGGCTCGATTGTGATTGGAGGAGGAGGAGACTGTCTCCGCCCACCTGACATGATGCTTTGCTGAGGCATCGTTGTCTCTCGGCTGGCGTCCTTCTGCCTGCTTGTTGCCCGGCAACAACGGCAAAAACAACAAAGGCCTGGCCAACCCTGATTGGCGTGTTTTGGTTTTTGGGGGTGGGTTTGGAGGAGGGGCTTCACAAGGGACCATGGTGGAGGAGATGGCACTGACTGTCCCCGCTGGCCAAGGGGTGGAAATGCAGCAGCAGAGGGGTAGAGACGTGTGTATGTGTGGGGGGGGTGTTTGTATGGTGACAAGACAGTGCGGTTGGACACAAAGATCCGCGTTAAGGCCGCGACACACTGAAAGCGTCACTGACACGCATATAGAAATAAGACGCTCTGCTTTCTGCGTCGCTCCAACTCGTTTTCGGAAGGTTTCAGAATGCGTCAGGTTTTGGACGCGTCCAACTGACTGCCTCCGGTGCGACTGCAGCCATTTTGTAGACCATGGGGTGAGTTTGATACAGCTTGCCAGTTGTGTCAGAGCCTTCCAGGGCCTCTTAGAGAACTTGGGCTCCGAGGCCCTGAACCGGCCTGAACCGGCCTGAACCAGTCTGAACCGGCCTGAACCGGCCTATAGAGGGACCGCTGTCCTCTCCTCTGTCCTCTCCTCCTTTGTAGTCCTCTCTGTGCGGCCCGTCTGTCCGGCCCGGCCCGGGTCCTTTCCTAACGACAGAGTCTCTCCTTCTCTCTTCTCCCGCGTCGTCTCCTCCGCCACCTCCTCATGCTCCTCGTCCTCCTCGTCCTCCTTTCCGTGGCGGCGAGGTTGTTTTTTGGCGGGAACCGGGGAGGTGGAGGGGGAGGGCGTGTCCGTTCCCGTCCAGCTCAGCCTGCGTTTCTGCAAACAAACAAACACACAAAAAACGTCATGTCAACTTTGTCGTTTTTGTTGTTCATTTACTATGAAAACCTGCAGCTCATGTGTGTCAGTCAGTCGCTCAGTCGCTCAGTGTGGCGCTCCCCTCACCTTGACGGGGATGTGCCGCTGGTCCCTGTGCGTTTGAGGAGGGGCGGAGTCGGCCGGGGCGCCGCCAAGCTGCGAGAGGTCGGGGGGCGCGGTTGCCGCCGCCGCCGCCGAGAGGGCGGAGTTTGTGGGCACCTGAGGAAACCAGTTCTTCAGCATCATCTCCACCTTCAGGATGGTGTTGAGGTACTTCTCTCTGCAGGAGAGACAGACAGATGGACAGACAGACAGACAGACGGAGAGACATGATGAGCAAAAGCTAAATCCACCAGTAGGCCTGGCTGTCACAATTATTACATACTCGTCTAATCACAATTAATTTGAAATAATCGTTTACACGTTCAAAAATGTCCATATATTTTCTATTTTTTTCTGAAATGGCTGATCTACAAGCTCACAACACGTCGCGTAGATCGGCTATTTCCACTATCAATGTTATTTTTTAAGTATAAAGTTGTCATATATGTCAGTCATTTCTTTGTATATTTAAGTTATGTGTCATATCTGCCATGTGCAACTTCAAAGCCTACAAGCCGAACAGAAATGTAAATTGTGAACGACAAAAAACACAATTAAATCTTTAATCACAATGATTTGAGTGACAGTTAATGTAAAATGTCATAATTGTGACAGCCCTATCCACCAGTGACTTGGTTGATTGATTGATTGATTGGCTGATTCATTGATCGGTCAATCGATCGGTCGGTTCAGTTCTTACCCACTGTTGGGTCGCTGTAAGACCCCAATTATCCTCTGGATTCGGTCCATGGCCTCTGTCTGCTGCAGGCTGCTCAGACCTGTCAACCACAAGACCACAGAGTCAGCGTCTACTCCTGTATCCGCCGTGCACACACAGTGATGCTATGTGTATGCCTGCAACACACTCCCGCACGCAGCAGCAGACTGGATCAATATTCTCGGGCAATACACACCACCACTGTACTGCACCATGCATTAACTGTACTCATATCTCATAACTCATATGGACATATCAACTAAACATCAATGTCTGACTGTCTGTCTATCCATTTATCTAGCAGCCACAGGGTGTGTTGACTATATAAACCAGGGGTCTTCAACGTTTTCAGGCCAAGGACCACTTAGTTGAGAGAGAGAGATGAAGCAGGGACCCCCACAACCTTTTCAGAGATTACCATATACAGTTTCATTGTTTGACAGCACAATCATCAGTGTATGTTGGATTCATGTCAATTTGTGTTTTCAGATATTGTCAATAGGCCTACTTTGTAAAGATGACCTTTCACTATGTACTCAGTCTGCTCTTTTCCCCCTCTACACCAAACCTCTTTACCAAAAACAGCAGATCTACAAGCTCACAACTTGTAGATCTGCTATTTGTGAGCTTGTAGATCTGCAATTCTTGGCTAAAGTTCTCAGAATAAGGACGCTGGGGTGCACGTGGTTAATATGAAGAAAGAGAAAAAGGTTTCTATCACACAAAGATTTGGAGTAACTCTGAGGACCCCCTATAGGGGTCCCGGACCCCCTGTTGAAGACCCTGGATATTTAAACTATAGGATGCCAGGTGCATTTGTTCCCCTGGCATCCAATAGTTTCTACATACAGGTTATTGTCTCAGGGTATTATATGGTTAAGACCGATGCTGGGTTCTTGGTTTACCTGTGATGCTAGTTGACTGAGGCTACTACACTGTGACGGCATGTGTTTATACCTAGCTCAGTGTTTCTCAATCTTTTTTGGCTTGAGTACCCCCTTTCCCTGTAACAACATTTTGCTTATAAAACTGTAATTAAATATAAATAAATAGTGGTATAAAACTGTAATTAAATATAAATAAATAGTGGTATATGATGCTATTTCAAAAATATAAAATCACAAATAAGGAATGGAGTGAAGTTTCAAACGGTTTTCACATCAATAACTTCAATACTTTCAAACAACTTTAAAACACATCCCAGTTGCCTGGCTGTTACCATGTAATTTGGGTTAGCAACTCAGACTCATATCAAATGTCTCCATGTGTCATCATTAAACATAACAGTACATGTTTTTCCCCTCCTAATTCAGTTGTACTCAATTATTTAACTATGAACAATAGTTAAATAATTGAGTACGTATTTATACTTCTATTTTTCTTTTTTGGGGGGCAATTTCCGCGTACCCCTAGGGGTACACGTACCCCCATTTGAGAAACACTGACCTAGCTTACTGTAAGTCGCTCGGGATAAAGTGCGTCTGCTAAATGCCTAAAGAATGTACATTTACAAAGGGTCCATGCTCACCGCGGTCAAAACGGCCTCTCTTGAGGCCCTTCAGCAAGTCCAGCAACGGACGGACGAAACCCTGCAACTCAGCACACTGCGAGAGACAGAGACAGAGAGAGAGAAGGGTGGGGGTTACCACTAGTATCACTTTAAGCCGCTCTGTCCATATCATATCGCCTTTGTTGGGTGAAAACCGACCTTGTCCAAAACCGTTCATTTAGCATTTTTCATTTTAAAAATGATTTAAACTAGTGAAAACAGCCGATCTACAAGCACACAACGCCTCGCGGTGCGAGCGAGGCGTTGTGTGCTTGTAGATCTGCTGTTTTCCCTACTTTTGTGCGACGGCCTTGTCTGATGAAGCAGGGCTTTGCTTTGAGAAAGAACATACAAATTTGAAACTTGGAGATACGAGGTTACTTTACACCCGACAACGACGATATGTTTTATCATATCTCTTTGTCCGTTCCGTGGCTCTCTGCCCTTCCGTTCGATGGGCGAACTCACAGAATCTGCCCAGAAAGACAGTGGTGGGCGTTGCTATCACCCATCTACCGTATATTGATGATTCTCACACATTTCCATGTAAAGGACTCCCACATTGACACAATATGTAAAGACCCCCATTTCCAGGGATCCAAAGAGACCGTTTTTCCAAAATTATCCACCAAAAAGCTTGGGAATTGGCTATTTTTGAATAGCGGAAGAGGAGAAAGAGAAATTACACATTCGTCTGGGACCCAAACTAGTGAAAAAATAATATATATATTTCAAAAAGCACCCCTCCTCAAAAAGGCATTTTATTTTTAGAAACAAATCTAAGAAATTCCACAAATAAAATATAATAATAATTATGGAAAATAGATCTACAAGGTCACAATGCGGCGCAAAGCAATGCGCTGTGTGCATGTAGATATGTTTTATTTTTTGTAGGAAAAGAAAATTGGATTTTAACATTTTTTTTTCTATTTTTTTCACAAAAAAATGTTTTTAATTTATTTTATTTTTTTTCAAAAATATTTTATATCGGTATCGTATCGGTGATGGGCCCCCCTCTCTTGTATTGTATCGTATCGGTTAAAAAAAAAGTCTATCGGTCGGACACTAATATCGGCTATATACCTTTTGGGAGAACAGCAAGTCCCCGTGGGTCTTAGCGTTGTGGGCAGTAGTGTCCTTCTTCTGCTGCCCCCTGTGGTGACCGGAGGTACTGCCAGCGCCGCCCTGCTGCTGCCCCCGGTGGTGACTGGAGGTACTGCTGCCACCGCCCAGCTGCTGCCCCCTGTGGTGACCGGAGGTACTGCAGCCGCTGCCCTGCTGCTGCCCCCTGTGGTGACTGGAGGTACTGCCGCCACCGCCCAGGTGCTGCCCCCTGTGGTGACCGGAGGTACTGCCGGCGCTGCTCTCCGACCCGTAGGACCGGTCCGAGGCGGCTTCGTTCACTTCCTCCTCCTTGACCGTGACGCTGTACGTCCGCCACGCCACCCGCCCGCCTCCTCTGTCCACTGCCGCCACTCCGCCCCCTCCGCTGCCGCTGCCGCCGGCCCTGGAGGAGGAGGCGGGGCCGTCGGTCAGGAAGACGTCGGACTCGTCGGAGTCGCTGGACAGGAAGTTGTCGTCGGAGCTCAGCGTGTCGGAGGACGACTGGGAGGAGGGGCTGCTCTGGGTCTGCATGGCTGCTGAGGAGAATAAGTAGGGTTAGGGTTAGTGTGACTGGGAGGAGGGGCGGCTCTGGGTCTGCATGGCTGCTGAGGAGGATAAGAAGGGCATTCACCAAATGTTACAATATTCAAATATTCGAATGTCAAAGTCACTATTCGACGTTCACCGAAGTCGAATATTCGCTAAAAGATATATAGTTTATAAAGCTTGGCTAGATAGGAAGTCATAAGAATGAGTTGTCAATGCCCCTGGTGGATGAATTTGTTAATGCTCTATACCAGGGGTTCTCAAACCTTTTTAGGCCGTGACCCCCAAAATAAACATAATATATGAACTGGGGACCCCCACCCTGACAAGCACTCGGTTCCGCAGATAAATATTGTGAACATAGCAGATCTACATGCTCACAACGTCTCGCAACGCCTCTTGCTTACTTAATATTTGCCAGTTTGGCCAGTCCTGTCGAATATTCGACTATTCGAATACTTTGAGGTTGAATAATTCGAATACTAAAAATCACTATTCGTGAATGCCCTAATAATAATACAATAATAATACATCATCACACAGCCAATCACATCCAGCCACTATCTGTTACTGCATTTGGGAAATCAGAGATCAGAGTACTAGGAGGTTATATTGGGTCATGTTGTTTTGATAACAGGAGGTTAAACTGGGTTGTGGTGGTGCAGAGTGTGTGTGTGTGTGTGTGTGTGTGTGTGTGTGTGTGTGTGTGTGTGTGTGTGTGTGTGTGTGTGTGTGTGTGTGTGTGTGTGTGGAGAAGTGACCATTTTGGAAGTGGCACGTACATTTGACCTCAGTCTGGAAGAGGCATTCCTTAAAGGACAACTTTGTTTTTTTACAACAAGGGTTCATATTTTAGATTGTAATTAGAGAAAAGAAAAAGTGAGTGTTAAAATGTTTTCATTTGCTTCGTTCTATTGTTTTATCGCGTTTACCGTGCTAAAATGTGGGGCATGCGTACGCATGGGGGCATAAGTGGCTAAATATGTCTTTTTAGACACATTTACAGTAACACTTCTAGCCCCCATAAGTCACATCCAACCATGAAAGGTTGCGTTGTATCTTGGGAATGTGCTTATTCTGTGTAAAATTACATATTTAGCCACTTGTACGCATGCCCCCAACCACTGAAATAAGAATCTCTAAAACAATCGAAAGAAGTAAATGAAATCATTTGAACACTCATCTTTTATATTCTTTAATTACAATCTAAAATATGAACCCTTGTTGTAAAAAACTAAAGGTGCTTAAAGGGATAGTTCACCCACAACATTACTTTTTATCTATGGATTACTCACCCCATGGAGACTTGAATTCATGGATATTTTTTTTCTAAGCTAATACTTGGAGGAGACTCTTTGTGTCTCCATAGGGAACAAAGCAGGCTCTTTGTGTCTCCATAGGGACCAAAGCAGGCTCTTTGTGTCTCCATAGCTGCTGCTCATCAAATTATTGGCTTAGGAATGTGACAAAAACTAAACGACATCCATGAATTCTAGTTTCCATGTGGTGAGTAATGATAGACAAGGTTTTTGTGGATTACAAATGTAAACCGCTTGTGTTCATATTTATATTTGGAAGCCTCGGTAATGTCCATAAATCAGTTATGGGAGGCCTGCAGATCGCAGGAATGCCCAGGCCGAGAGCTATAAGGCATTGGCAAAATTCCGTTCGGTGTCTGTGATAACTGGCAGCAGTAGCGTCAGTTCAGAAAAAGCTAAGCGAAGGCGCGCGTTCAAGACACCAGTCATGTTGCCATACCTTATCAACAGGCACGATTCATTTATTTTAAGAAGTAAATTTTCTTTTTTTTTCCGCCCGTGCCACAATTAACAATAATGCATTGCACCTGTGCTGGGAATATACCATTCTGTCAAGATGAATAAAAATGTGGAGAATATCTACCTTGTTGAAGTGACCATTTTGTAAAATTTTGCATTTGTAGTTATTTTACTGTATATTATAACATAATAACCAGCACAGACAGACAAAGAGACATTCATGTATTTATATTTAAAAGTAACTTTAATTTCCCCCCCCTGGACCCAGGGTATGGCAGCTGCATACCCCTGCCATACCCAATTGACGCCTCTGACTGGCAGTCGACCACATATGTATACCCGTCCGCCATCTGTGTCCTGAAGTACTTGTTTCACAGGCTTGTTGGGTTTCCCAAGCCTGTGCATCTACGATTGTTTGTGTTCACGAATTTCTTGTTAAATGTGAACACAAATAAATATACTAGTTAAGTATGTGCTCAGAGCGTAGCCTATAGGTGTAGGTCCGCAAAAAAAGCACCATCACAGTAACTGATGTATTGAATAGCTTGACACATAATATATTGTTGTTGTCAGGTGGAAACCTTGTATGTCCAAAACCGTTTCTTTTGTATACATTATTTTTAAAATAGTGAAAATAGCCGATCGCGAGGCGTTGTGTGTTTGTAGATTGGCTATTTTCACTCGTTTTGTGCAACAGTCTTGTATGATGAAGCAGGGCTTTACTTCACGAAAAAACATAACATTTTGAACTTGGAGATATAAGGTTGCTGTCCGACAGTGATGATATACAATATCATAGAATGTAATGTACGATATTGCATTCTATACAGAATATAGACATGATATAAATGGCTGAATAAAATATCAAGCTCCGGGACATGCAGAACAAAAAAGTGTATACTTTAGTGCAGAGGTCTTCAACAGGGGGTCCGGGACCCCTAGGGGGTCCCCAGAGATACTACAGGGGGTCCTCCAAATCTTTGAGTGATAGAAACATTTTTTCTCCTTTTTTTATATTAACCACTTGAACCCTATAGCGTCCATATTCTGAAAACTTTAGCCAAAAATAGCAGATCTACAAGCTCACAACGCCTCGCGATGCGAGGCGTTGTGAGCTTGTAGATCTGCTATTTTTGGCAAAGAGCTTTGGTGTAGAGGGGAAAAAGAGCAGACAAAGTACAGAGTGAAAGGTCAAGTTTATTAAGTATTGACGGTTCAAGTGGTTAAATATCTGAAAACACAAACTGACATGAATACAAAATACACTGATGATTGTGCTGCCACATAATTAAACTATATGGAATCTACGAAAAGGTTGTGGGGGTCCCTGCTTCATCTCTCACTCAACTAAGGGGCCCTTGGCCCGAAAACGTTGAAGACCCCTGCTTATATTATCTGGTAAACTTGTAGCTATAGATCTGCAATCCAAAGCATGCGTACACACACTCCAAACAGAACCTTTTAAAGGTCTGTACCTCTGAGAGTGCCGTGGACTACACAGTATGTGCATGTTCTCAAAGCCAGGGGTCCTTGAGAGCCCACTGGTAATAGTAGCCTGTGGAAATCAAGCCCCAGTTTGAAATGGAGGTTTTTGGTGTGTCCGTGTCTGTGTGTCCATGTGTGTGTGTGTGTGTGTGTGTGTGTGTGTGTGTGTGTGTGTGTGTGTGTGTGTGTGTGTGTGTGTGTGTGTGTGTGTGTGTGTGTGTGTGTGCACCCAGTGTCCTAGTTTAACTGGCTATAGACTGGGATGGCGGGGGGGGGGAGTGTGCACACAATGTCTGCGGAGGAAGAGGAGGGAGAGAGAGAGAGAGAGAGAGGGAGGGAGAGAGAGAGAGAGAGAGAGAGGGGGGGAAGGGCTCTAGAGCAGGCAGTGAGCAGTGGAATCAGAAAAAGGCAGGCACACGCACACGCGCGCACGCGCACACGCACACGCACACACACACACACACACACACACACACACACACACACACACACACACACACACACACACACACACTTGCTTCCTTCCTGGCAGTAATATTCCTCTCCTCTCCTCCTCTCTTCCTCTCCTCTCATCTTTTTACACTTTAGCTCTCTGTCTGTCACTCTTTCCGCCCCCCCCCCCCCCCCCCTCCCCCTCCTCTTATTGATTCAGCACATCTTGGAAAACTGGTCCTGGCATAAAACACAACACCAGTGCTTCAGCATTCCTG
Organism: Nannobrachium achirus; assembly: GCF_963921795.1. Classification (NCBI taxonomy): domain Eukaryota; kingdom Metazoa; phylum Chordata; class Actinopteri; order Myctophiformes; family Myctophidae; genus Nannobrachium; species Nannobrachium achirus. The sequence continues at coordinate 15,538,077 of NC_137811.1, read as the reverse complement.
ATACGCCAGAGTGCGTTGACCAGTGCACTACTGACACAAATAGGCCTACACATGGGTTGAGCACACGCACACGCACACGCACACACACGCACGCACGCATGCACGCACGCAGGCACGCACACAAACTTCAAAGCTATTTCTCTCCTTTAGGCCTATGTGTTATTCTTAGTTATGTATTGTGTTTATTACTATTCTTCTTCTTATTATTATTATTATTACACTTATGAATTATGATTCTTATTGTTGTTGTTGTTGTATGCTACAATACAATTGCAATGTGCTCCTGTCACCTGAGATGTCACAAAATGTAATCTTGGAATCTGCACATGTTGTTGAGTCAACACACTGACCTGGATCCCCCTCCCTCTCACACACGTACACACACCTACTACCTACCAACCACACGCCCACACTCACTCGCGATCCTACAAGCCACTAACAATTTGAAAAACAGGACCCTAAAAAATCACTTTCCCCAGACCTATTTTAATAAAATAAAGAAATAAAATAGAAATAAAATAAAATAGAATAAAATAAAATAAAAAATCACCAGGTCCAATAAATGTAGGAAAGTGTTTGAAAAAAAAGAAAAAAAGAAGAAAAAAAGGCAGTCTATTCTATAATATAGCTATAACATAATAGGCTAAAGCTAAACCATCATCAACTCAACAGAAATACGCATATAGGTCTCTCTCTCTCTCTCTCTCTCTCTCTCAATATCACAATTCAAAGGTGCTTTATTGACATGAAAAAGAAGGGGGGGAAAAAACGTTTTCACTGCAATGCAATATCGCTCTCCCTCTCCTCCAATCCTGCCTGTCTCTGTGCAGAGACCAGAGAGTGCTTGTCATCCTTATCATGCAGCAAGATATGCACACACAGTGTGACTCCAATGGATCAAACATTTATTTTATTGAATTAATATCTTTACTTTGCAAGTATACAATCCAATATACAGCATAGCAACGTTACCTGCTCAGAGTAAGGAAGTCATGCGGGGCTGTTCTGCAGCGGATCCAGCAGTAGAAGACAGTAGCGCTCAGTCAGTGACAGTTCACTTCTACAGTCTAGCCGCTATTCTCGGTATTCTGCCGTTCAACCCTCCCGAGAAAGGAGAGGGAGCCGGCTGCGCACGCACCGTGCGCGCCACACGCACCTCTCCTCACACACACACCAGTGCGCCGTGCGCTCATTGGCTCTCTGTCTCCCCCCCCCCTCTCTCTCTCTCCAGAGGCGTCAATTGGGTATGGCAGGGTATGGCAGCTGCCATACCTTGGCTATACAGGGGAAAAGAAGAAAATGTACTTCTTAAAATGAATTTCATCATGCCTGTTGCTAAAGTATGGCAACATAGGCACCAGTCATGTTGCCATACCTTAGCTTTTGCTGAACTGACGCTACTGTCTCTGTCTCTCTCTCTCTCTCTCCCCCTCTCTCTCTCTGCTACTACATGTGTGGTGCGTGGTGATCCACGTGTCGCCGCATTGGGTGCGTGCCACTCTCTAGACTCGCCCTCCCATTGGCCGGCTGGGCTGGGGGACGGGGCCGGATTGGCCGGCGCGCCGCAGCCTGTGGGTGTTTTGCTGGCCGCCGATTGGACGCACATTGGGAGCCACACGCGATCGCCACGCCCAGTCATGTGTCGCCCTCGTGTTGTTGGCGAGGAGAGAGGTGCGGAGTAAACACACGCACGCGCGCACGAACGCCGAACACGGATAGAGCTGTGGTGAATGAAGCAAGAGCCACAGTCTCGTGTAACTTTGTCACCTATATGAATGGAGAATTGGAGATCATGAGTGAGTGTGGTCATTTCACACACACACACACACACACACACACGCACACACACACACGCACGCACACACGCGCGCACGCACGCACGCACGCACACACACACACACACACACACTGTTTACTGTTCTATCCATCTGTCATCAATTGATGAGATACATAAAGGTTTCCTGTGTAAATAAGCCTAAAGGCTTTTTGCATCTCCTTTTAGTTGTCCTTGTACCAGCGAACTGTACTGTCATGAAACTGCCTACCTTTTATATGCAAACGTCTTGAATAAAGCCTTCAATCAATCAAACACACACACACACACGCACACACGCACGCGCGCGCGCAGCCGCGCACGCACGCACACACACACACACACACAATCGGACGCAATTATTTTATTTATGCATGTATGTATTTATGTAGGCCTATGTATACATGCATGTATGCATGTAGGCTATGTATGTATGTATGTATGTATGTATGTATGTATCTATGTATGTATGTATGTATGTATATATATATATGTATTTTATTTATGTATTCATTCATTCACTGATTCACACAGAGAGGAAACATAGCACATCAATGGCTTACTATTTAATACAGAACGTGACAGATTATTTATTTCTCTCTCTCAGGGGCATCTCACTCACATGCAGTATTATTCTTACTTGTGCAATATATGTCTTTCTCAT
>NC_137811.1:15513100-15530600 GCF_963921795.1 Nannobrachium achirus | reverse complement strand
TTGTACTTTTACTCCTAGAATGAATGTCATTCTTTTGTTACTAGTTACTTTATAGATCTGGATTATCATTACAAAAACATACATGATTAACCACTTCAGTTTTATATACATTTCGGCCAATAGAAAATAGCCGACAGTGACACGATGTTTATACTGTGAAATGGGACATTCTGCATGAGTACTTTATACCTTTGGTACATTTTGATACCAAAACTTTTACTAGTGTTTCTACATTGCAGTATTGATACTTTTACTTAAGATTTTTTCTTTTGTACTTGTCCACCATTGTACACCTGTGTATACATGAGGTATAGTCACAGACATGCGAGACATGCACACATGCATCACAGCCATCTATACTTATCGCATTACAGGCATGCCTCTCTCTGTCCATAAACATTGTGCAACCACGCAACATGTCACACAATGCAATAAAAACAATAAATGTCCATGCTATACATACAATATAACAACTCTGCATACCAAACCTGCACTTACAACCCAAGCATCCATATTGTGTGGAAAGCTTTCGTAGAAAACGCGTCTCACTGTGAGCTTGTCTTCCCCACAATAACAGAAAACAGAAAAGACACTAGGAGAGAGCCCTATGGGTTTAAAGGAGTAGTTCACCCCCAAACTGGCTTTTTTTCTATTGATTACTCATGTCATGGATACTTGAGTTCAATAATATATTTTTGTATTTGTAGCATTCCTAAGACAAAAAAATGGATATAGTACATTTTCCCCACATTGATTCCGGATGGGGACACAAATGTATTCGGGTCCCCATCTGTTACTAGTTAAAGTAGCCGTCAAATTACATTTATTGTAATCAAATGATTGTCTTATGCGACAAAAAAATCATTCATCAATTGAATTGATTGAGGAAAAAAAACAGTTGGTAACCAAATGGACCCTTATAGATCTTTAACTATTGAGAGCGCAAAAGAAACCACATGATAGGTGAATGGTTGTTAGAGAGTCTGTGTAAGGGAAGGCAAAAGGTCCCGTGTTCGATTCCAGCCCCCAGCAATGTGTCATAGTGTCAAACTAACCCCTAACTGCCCCCTGATCTCTTCACACACACATCAACTTCTAGAATGGGTGGGTAAAATGCCAAGGACAAAACGTGTGCAAATATAGAGTTAAAAAAAGACAACACCCCAAAGAGTGATTATAAGCTCACACAGAGGGACCATATACCTCCTACCAGAGTTCAGTATCCCAGGGGTCTTCAACCTTTTCAGGCCAAGGACCCCATAGTTGAGAGAGAGATGAAGCAGGGACCCCCACAACCTTTATATAGATTCCATATAGTTTCATCGTTTGACAGCACAATCATCAGTGTATTTTGGATTCATGTCCATTTGTGTTTTCAGATATTTAACCACTTGAACCATCAATGCTTAGTAAACCTGACCTTTCACTCTGTACTTAGCCTGCTCTTTTTCCCCTCTACACCAAACCTCTTTGCCGAAAATAGCCGATCTACAAGCACACAACGCCTCGCAGTGCGAGGCGTTGTGAGCTTGTAGATCTGCTATTTTTGGCTAAAGTTCTCAGGATATGGACACTAGGGTTCAAGTGCATGCATATACCGGTAGTGTAAAAAAGGAGAAAAAATGTTTCTATCACACAAGAATTTGGAGGACCCCCTGTAGTAACTTTGAGGACCCCCTAGATGTCTCGGACCCCCTGTTGAAAACCCTTGCAGTAGCACATACATAGTTTAGCACACTGTTTCCCAAACAGTGGGCCGGAACCCATTTGTGGGTTGCGGACACATTTTTATGGGTCATGACTCATGAGTACATTTCAAAATATATACCATGCAGTAAGAGACCGTAACGTATATACTGGTATATGTTTTGAAATTCTCGCTGAAAACAACAGAGACTGACACAAAATGTCCACATATGGGCATTCCCAGATATGGGCTTAATATTGATGAGATCAGGGATCTCCATATATGGGCATAAAGGATTATTTTGCAAGAGTGACTTGCGTTGCGACAACCACACTGGTTATCATGAGACTGACACAATATGTCCATATAAGGGCATTCCCAGATATGGGCTTAATATTGATGACATCAGAGATCTTAGCCATATATAGACCGTGACCGTGACTGATGGACATGATCTGCCGGTTTTCATACTAAAAGCGACCTACGGTCGCAAAAAAATTAAATAAAAAACACTAATTAAAAACAAGCTCTTGTAGGCACGATTTCTCACTAGTTTGGGCAAACGTTGAATTTCTCTTTTGGGTAATTGAGCTAAAAGATTGGTGAACCATTGGTTTAGCACATGGAATGGTCAGATTCAGACAAAATCTTGTTTGTCTGCCGAATGGTACCCGGATTGGTTCCAAAAATGGGATGGGCCTCTGAAGATCCTTTAGGGGAGGGAGGAAATTCCATTCAAATTCCATAATTTGAAAATAACTGATCTACAAGCTCACAACGTGGCATGGCTGCTGTTTTCACTAGTTTGGGTCCTGGTCTAATCTCTCTTTTGGGTCTCGATCTAAAACGTTTGGGAACCAGCTGTTTTAGAGAAAGGCTGGTATCTCAAAGTTCTCATTTTGGGTTGTTTATCCTGATACTGGATCTATTCTGTGCTCACTGGCCTAGTGGCCTACACATGTTTTGAGGGCACTGCTGGTTTGTTCCCCTTAACTAAGCCAGACCACACGGACACTTGAGCACATAAATCACATTGTTGTTGTTGTACAGCCCATGGATTTGTAGGATTTTCGTTTTGTTTCCCAGTGTGTGGATGGTTGAAGAATTGGCCCTATCTTGGGTGCCGCTTCACCCCCTTATGCCAAAACTTCAAAAAACCTTTTTAAACAGTTTCAAATAGCTGATCTACACACTCACAACTTGTCCATTTAGGTCGACTGTTTTCATTTAAAAAAAAACATTTCAAAATTCACAAAAGGCATAAGTGGTAAGACGGATATAGAGCGCTATGAAACGTTTTCATGCCAAGGAAGGACCCCTTAGCTGAGAGAGAGATGAAGCAGGGACCCCCAGATTCCATATAGTTTCATCGTTTGACAGCACAATAATCAGTGCATTTTGGATTCCAGTCAATTTGTGTATTCAGAATCAGATAACCACTCACTCATATACTTAATAAACCTGACCTTTCACTTTGTACTTAGTCTACTCTTTTCCCCCTCTACACCAAACCTCTTTGCTGAAAATAGCCGATTTACAAGCTCACAACGCCTCGCAGCGTAGATCTGCTATTGTAGATCTGCTATGTTTGGCTAAAGTTCTCAGAATATGGGTGCTAGGGTTCAAGTGGTTAATATAAAACAAGCAGAAAAGAAGTTTCTATCACACAAAGATTTGGAGGAAAATCGGATTCAGGGAGGGTTGTGTCGGAATTGACAATGAGCCAGAGTTTAAGCAGTGGCACGAGAAGGCCCTATTGCCTTATGGTTTATGTAGACTATATTCGTCGTTGTCAGGTGAAAACCTTGTATGTCCAAAACCGTTCGTTTTGCGTTTATCATTTAAAAAATGATTTAAACTAGTGAAAACAGCCGATCTACAAGCACACAACGCCTCGCACCGCGAGGCGTTGTGTGCTTGTAGATCTGCTGTTTTCACTACCTTTGTGCGACAGCCTTTTATGATGAAGCAGGGCTTTACTTTGCGAAAAAATATACACATTTGAAACTTGGAGATACGAGGTTTCTGCCCGACAGTGACATTGTTTCTAGAGCTCGCTGGTCTGGTATTGATTTTAATGTAACTTAATTTCCTGGGTCACATGAAGTGTTGCCTCTGCTTACTAGAATTGTCCATCTATTTGTAGATGTGAATCTTGTGCCTTCAACATTGGACTGTACGTCTAACTGTTTGAATGCAGCATTGATGTCATGTGTTTCTAGGTTGTTGTGAGCCACTCTGTAACATTTGTAATGTTACTTCTAACTCTTTCTCCATGTGTAACGCAACATAATTCTTACACGTGTACTCGCTATTTTGTCTATGGTGTAAATTACACTGATGCTATCTTAAAAGTTGGATTACTTTTTAATATTGGGGGAACGCATTGTTGGGTGACCATGGTACTGTATATGGGGCTTTTAAGCCGTGACATCATTTTGTAGGCAGAGGAGAATCTGCCCCCAGAGCATTTTCTGTCCCTCGCTATTTCAAAAAACAACGACTAAAAAATAACGACTAAAGTATAATTCTAACACTTTCCTTTCAATAACAAAGAGAAGAAAAATGTGTAAATAGTAAAAATAGTAAAAAGATTCACGGAAACTGGGGGCAGAAATTCTCTTCTGCCTACAAAATGATGTCATACTTAACAGCCCCATAGCTGTATGCAGTGTCCACGCGATGCTGGGTAACTAATTACTTAAGGGTTAAAGGTAGAGGAAGGCCACTTACTTGTTGTCCGAGATGCTGTGAGTTTGTTTGCATATCAAACGTTTGGAGCAGCAGCTGTTGTGCATATAGGCCTACTCCGTTTATTCTTTAATAAATATGCAGTGGTGTAATGTAACTAAGTACATTTACTTAAAGGAGCTATAGTCAACTTTTTCATTGTAGGGCCGACACTTTGTTTACATCCTAGTCTATGGACTAGAATGTAAACAAAGTGTCGGTCTGACAATGGCCAAAATGATTATTTTATCATTATTTTACACTTTTTGTGGTCATTTTTGAATAGAAACACATATTATGAAGCTTATTTTTTTATAAAATATTTTCGAAACATTATTTTTATTTTAGCATCCGTTTTTTTAAGAAAAAGTTGACTATAGCTCCTTTAAGTAATGTACTTAAGTACAATTTTGAGGTATTTGTACTGGAGTATTTCCACTTTCCAATACGTTTACTTCTACTCCACTACATCTCAGAGGCAAATATTGTACTTTTACTCCACTACAATTGCGACGCATTGTGAGCCTGTAGATCGGCTATTTTCAAAAGATTTTTATACATTCGAAATCATGAAATGGGACATTCTGCATAACACGTACTTTCTACTTTTGGTACTTTAAGTACATTTTGATACCAACACTTTTGTACTTTTACTCAAGCACATTTAGAATTTCAAACTTTTACTTGTAACAGAGTATCTCTACATTGCAGAATTGATACTTTTACTTAAAGGAGCTATAGTCAACTTTTTCATTGTAGGTGTACATCCTAGTCTACAGACTAGGATGTAAACAAAGTACGGGCCCTGTAAATGTAAACAAAGGGCCAAAATGATTATTTTATCATTATTTTACGCTTTTTGTGTTCATTTTTTAATTGAAACACATATATGAAGCTTATTATTTTATAAAATATTTTCGAAACATTATTTTTATTTTAGCATCCGTTTTTCAAGAAAAAGTTGACTATAGCTCCTTTAAGTAAGAAATGTGAGTTTTTCCACCACTGTCAATATGCAACAGTATCGACGGAATACAAGATCTCTCCGTCATCACCCCGTCAATGGATCCACGCAGGGACGTGCTGGGCCCCTGATTCAGCCCGGAAAAAAAGAGTTGGAGAGGCCCTCTTTTTTATATTTCGTCGTTGTCGGGTGGAAACCTTATTTGTCCAAAACCGTTTGTTTTGTATTTATCATTTAAAAAATGATTTAAACTAGTGAAAACAGCCGATCTACAAGCACACAACGCCTCGCGGGTGTGAGGCGTTGTGTGCTTGTAGATCTGCTGTTTTCACTACTTTTGTGCAACGGCCGTATGACGAAGCAGGGCTTTGCTTTACGAAAAAATGTATACATTTGAAACTTGGAGATACGAGGTTTCTGCCCGACAGTGACGATTTTCTTTGTTGGCCGCACAGCCCCCAAAATGGAACGAAGGCCGACATTTTATTTTTATTTTTTTCCCTGGACTGGCTGGGAATGAACCGGCCGTTCGGGAGTTGTCCCGCTTTTCCCAATGGCCAGCACGTCCCTGGGATCCACGGTAATCCTCATGCCCCCTCCAACCTCTATGAACTGCTTGAACCACAGACCTCTGAAGTGGCAGGAAACCTTATGACTCTGGAAACACTACAACCGAGGGGTCATCACGGACATAGAAAATGAGCGGACAATATTTTTTACCTGAAACACAAAAGAGATAGCCCTGAATGACAGGTCTGTAAGTCTGAGTGTACACTTGGAACCAAATGGACCTGTAAGGGTCAGTCATGATGGTCTTTGCAAATAAAACGTTTCAGAACCAATAGTACAAGTGGACTCGTACCCATCTGTCTGTCCCTACCTTGTAAGCATGACATCTCGGGAATAAGGCCATGAGATAATTCCTTGACATTTGGGACATAGTCATGTGTTTTTGTACTGTATGTAATGTTATGTGTTTAGGACCCCCTCTGCTGCATCTCAAGGGGCAATCCTCTCAATAAATTCTGACCACAATCCCCCACTTGGAGTCAAGTGGAGGTCAAGATGTTTTTGTGATGTTCTACCCTGCTTTAAATACCCTGCTTTAACTTAAAGTTAAAGCAATTGAGTATTGCATAGATCATACATGGGCAACTGGCGGCCCGGGGGCCACATGCGGCCCCCACCTTCGCTTAATGCGGCCTGCGGGTTAATACCGGAATATATTATTGATTTCAGCTGTTACAATTGCAAACATAACCTGCTTTAATTCCATCAGTCTTCTATATAGTATAGTATATATAGTAGTATTAAAATGATTTTTGAAGCGGTGAAAACCGCTTCCAATGAGTGGCTTTGTGTGTCCCACGCCCATATATGGTTATTTCAGTCCAGAATGAACAGGTTTTTTCAAAAACAAAATGTGTGTTTCATGTCCATATATGGTCATCTCAGTCCAGAATGAACAGGCTTTTTCAAAAACAAAATGTATGTCACCTCATGTCCATATATGGTCACTCCAGTCCAGAATGAACAGGTTTTTTCTGTCCCGTACGTCCAGAATATCAGTCCAGAATGAATAGGCTTTTTCAAAAAGCAAAATGTGTGTCCCATGTCCATATATGGCCGTTTCAGTTCAGAATGAATAGGTTTTATCTGTCCTGTACGTCCAGAATATGTGTGTAGTGTCCCTCCCGGTCTGATGAATGGATACTTTGAGGATTGGTCAAGCTTCACATGATAATTTGGCCTTCAGGTTTTATCTGTCGTGTACATGCAATAGTTCTCACCTCTACTGCATCCACAACTAATGCTACAATAAAAGTTCACCGCTTCACTGCGAACCGAGGTTTGATTTTCTTTTAATGTCCAATGTATTTGTATTTAGGTTCATAAAGTTAACATGAGTATATAACTAAATAAGTTTGAAATTAAATCAAAATGTCACATTTCAGGATTAAAAAGAAAAAAAAAGAAAAAAAAGAATCAGGATTCCAATTCAAAAGAAGAAAAAATAGCTGATCTACAAGCTCAAAACGCATCGCAGCGCGATGCTTTTTGAGCTTGTAGATCTGCTATTTTTGCTTCTTTTGTATGAGATACTAGAATGACAAAGTAGGACGTAGGCTAGCATTATGCAATGTGGCCCTCTGGAGTGAAGGTGGAAATATAGCGGCCCTCGCCATTATCAAAGTTGCCCACCCCTGGCATAGATAGTGTCGTAGTAAAGCAGTGTCATGCATATTCTGAAGAAAACCTTTCAGTAATTGGGTATTACGATCAAAATAAGAATCGTATAATGGTTTGTAAAACAGAAAATCTAAAATATGCAAGGACAAGGTCAAGTCTTTGCCACAGACACATTTGACCCCTATAACTCTAAGTAATTGCAACTGCCTTTGGGGATAATGGTTGCAAGTAGTTGCCAATAGTTGCATGTTATGCATGTTGCAAGGAGTTACAAGAGGTTGCATTGGTGTGGACTGGCCTTAAGAGTGTAAACAGAGTCTTAAGGCAAGAGAAAATATATCACACCTTAGGAGTTCAATAATAATAATAAATATAGCTGCAAGCAGCGATAAAGTGGCCAAGGCATAAAAAGCAGGAAAGCAAAAAGGCATCAAGGGAAAGCAAAGAAGACATCAAAGAAAAACTAGAAGCAGTGTTCTTCCGAACAGGACTCCGGCAGGTCAGGTAGGTTTTTTTTTTGGCCTAGTGGTGACTCTATAATAGGCCAAAGTGAAAAGGGTGCCATGTGTTCTTGGGCCTTTCACGGCAATCGGACGCTGCATGCGGGATTTGAAGCATTTTGTTCCAAAAATGTGTTTTGCAAAAATTGACCCGCTGGTGGCGCTATAACAGGCCAATGTGAGAAGGGTGGCATCTGTTCCTTGGCCTAGTGGGAATGTGTGTGCAAAATCTCACCCACATAGCAGGCTGAGTTTGAGACATTTTGTTCAAAAAGGAGCAATCCTGCAAACCTTGGAATTCAATGTTAGCCAATTAGATAGAATATGATATCTGACAAATCTGTCATGATTACATCACTGTAGAGATACTGTGTACTGATTTGTGTGATTTTCGGATAAAATCTGAAGGAGTAATATCGAAGAATGTGTTTTACATACTGTAAGTCGGCCTTCTGGTGGCGCTATAAATGGCAGATGTGAAAAATGCAGGGCACAGGTTTTTCCTTGGCCTCTGGGAAGTGTGCATACAAAGTTTTACACTAATCGGTGGTTATAGGTAAAAGCACAAATTGGCCTCTACACAACATGTTAGCAAAAGACTGTAGGCCTATATGCAACAGACATAAAAAAAACTGTGATACTATGCACCTGGACAGTTTGATGATGTACATAGTAAGCCTTGCTGAGCTATGAAGACCATATGAATCAGCCAGGCTATGAATCTCATAGGGCAGGAGCCTATCTCCTGTTTCTGTAGCGTAAGGCAGCTTGATGTACAAGTACATGCACCCCCTGGACATGACGCTAGTATGTCGCAGGGAGTTACCCCCAATCCAACCCTTGATGCTGAGTTTCAAGCAGGGAGGCACTGGGTCCCATTTTTTAGAATCTTTGGTATGACGCGACCCGGGTTTGAACCCAGATCTCCTAGTCTCAGGGCAGACACTCAAACCACTAGGCCACTGGAGCTGGTACATGATATCATTGCAATCCTTGAAAATCACAACATAGGTGTAGACATGACAGTTTGTATTATAATGCTTGTTTCAGGATTTATGATGCAAAATACATTATTTAGTAATGGCGGATATTAAAATACGCATCAAGGGGGGTTGGGGGACATTTATAGAGAAGGGCTCATTTTAAACATGAACGTGATCTGGAGTTAGATCAGACGTGTCAACATTAAAGAGTTTGACATATGCACATGCCATGGGCATCCAGGATGTTAACATCAACTCAACCCGACGTGGGGTTTGAACTGCCAACCATCCGTATACCAGGCACAGGCACTGACCACTACACTACGGCAGTCAAACATTATGGACCTGTCATTTAAAAAAAAAAAAAGAAAAGAAAAAAGAAAAAGTTTCATGTAAATCTACAGTAGTTGTGGGGCTCATTTTAAACATGAACGTGATCTGGAGTTAGATCAGACGTGTCAACATTAAAGAGTTTGACATATGCACATGCCACGGGCATCTAGAATGTTAACATCAACGTAACCCGAAGAGGGGTTTGAACTGATAACCATCCGTATACCAGGCACAGGCACTGACCACTACACTACGGCAGCCACACATAATGGACCTGTCATTTTTTTTTAAAAGAAAAGAAAAAAGAAAAAGTTTCATGTAATGTACTTGACGCCTTCTTTCAAAATGATATAGCGCCCCCCTTTGGCCAATTGGGGTAAGATTGGTTTCAGTGATATTTGGACTAACCCTCTACAGTAGTCCATCATGAAAATGTTACTTTGCATGTATGTTTTAGAGGCAGAAGAATAATTTGCATAAAACTTGACATATTCATTGAATTATTAAAAAAGCATGTTTAAAGTTTTAAAAAATCTGATCTGACAGATCTTTAGATATTGGTCCAAAGTTCATGTAAAAAAAGTTCTGTGCACGTGACGCGAAAGTTCCGGAATAAAAGCGGGTTTAAGTGTTTTACAAACTGCTCAAAATGGCAGAAAATCTAAGGATGGAGCGTACTTAACAAAGACACGGATGGCTTCCGCTTGAGTCAAGGCACGCGTGTAACCAAGTTGCATGTCTTCAAACGAAACGAGGCATGACTTATGCCCCTTTAAAGTTTGAGTTTTCAAACGCTTCGTATAGCGCCCCCCTTTGGCCAATTGGAGTAAGATTGCTTTCAGTGATATTTGGACTAACCCTCTACATATTTGCCAAATGCCATGAACGTGTCACTTTGCAAGTATGATTTAGAGGCAGAAGAATAATTTGCATAAAACTGCAATATAGAGTGAATTATTAAAAAATAATGTTTCGCTTTAAAAGAAATCCGCCGAGACATATCTAACCGTATTGGTCCAAAGTTCATGTAAAAAAAGTTTCGCGCACGTTACGCGAAAATCCCAGGAGGAGATAGATTTTGACTGTTTTTCATATAATTCAAAATTGTGGGAGAAGTAAAGGTCAGAGGTCAAAAGTCAGAGCGTAAAAGTTGTTCGGCATGAGGAGACGCATAAGTGTATACAGGTTTCATTGCTGTACCTGAAACAGGGCATGAGCTACACCAGTTCAAAGTTGGCATTTTTCAAAGGCTTCCTACAGCACCACCCTTTGGTCGATTGTTGCGAGCTTCGCGTTTTAGCCGTTTGGCATAGTCCTCTGCCATACTGCCGAGTTTCGTAAAAAGCGACTGCACGGTCTAGCCGCTAGAGAAAAAGTGGCGGAAGAATAATAATAACTAGAAATACTGTTCCTTCGAAACAGTGTGGGCTCGATTCCAACCCAACAAATAGGATACTTTAAGGTACTGTAAGGTACAGTACCCTACAGTATTGTACTGTACCTTACTGTACTGTACTGTACTGTACTGTACTGTACTCTACTGTACTGTACCTTACTGTACTTTACTGTACTGTACTCTACCTTACTGTACTATACTATACTGTACTCTACTGTACCGTACTGTACCTTACTGTACTGTACTCTACTGTACCTTACTATACTGTACTTTACTGTACTCTACTGTACTTTACTGTACTCTACTGTACTTTACTGTACTCCACTGTACCTTACTGTACTTTATTCTACTTTACTGTACTTTATTGTACTTTACTGTACTCTACTGTACTTTACTGTACTCTACTGTACCTTACTGTATTGTTTTGTACTTTACTGTACCTTACTGTACTTTACTGTACTCTACTGTAACTTACTGTACTTTACTGTACTCTACTGTACTGTACCTTACTGTACTTTACTGTACTCTACTGTACCCTACTGTACTGTACCTTACTGTACTGTACTTTACTGTACTCTACTGTACCTTACTGTAGTGTACCTTACTGTACTATACTATACTGTTCTCTACTGTACCGTACTGTACCTTACTGTACTGTACTCTACTGTACCTTACTATACTGTACTTTACTGTACTCTACTGTAATTTACGTTACTCTACTGTACTTTACTGTACTCCACTGTACCTTACTGTACTTTATTGTACTTTACTGTACTTTATTGTACTTTACTGTACCTTACTGTACTTTACTGTACTCTACTGAACCTAACTGTACTTTTACTGTACTCTACTGAACCTTACTGTACATATTCTATGTGTTCTAGAGGTGTATATTGAGTGCATATACTGTAGGTTAACAATCCCAGATCACATCTGTCCTCCACTATGTCTATAACCAAGGCGTTCTTCTATGTGGCCACTCCAGACTGAGGAGTGGAGCATGACTTTTATTGTGTTTGTGGATCTGATTTGAAAATGCATCGGTTGTGATATCTCCCTGAAAACCAACAACAACCACTAATACGGCTGATTGTCCCTGCGGGTTCTAGGATATATACTGTAAATCCCATTGCCCGGGATCCTAAAACCTTATTCTTTTTAAAAACAATTTCTAAAACACTACAAAACATGTCTCAAAGACAAATACAAGCAAACGTCTTCACAGTAACACAGTAACAGTTGTTTGTGTGTGTGTGCGTGCGTGCGTGCGTGCGTGCGTGCGTGCGTGCGTGCGTGCGTGTGCACATTGTAGATCAACTTCATAGCAGTATTAAGTGGTCCATCTATGTTTTTTATTAATAATAAAATCTGCAAAGTAACAAGTAACTGAGGCTGTCAAATGCTGTATTTATAGTAGAGTATATGTAACAAAAATGGAAAGTAGAGTAAAAGTACCTCAAAATTGTACTGTAGGTACAAGTACTTGTATATACTTGAGTAAATGTACTTAGTTACTTTGCAGCACCACAGAACAGCCAATGACAGACAGGCCTTTAATCACAGCTGTCTCAATCAGTAGAGTGGAGAGGGACATTTATAGATATTTGTAGTTTTAACTCAGAATATATACATCACAAAGCTTAGATATTTGGATCAAATCAGAGAGCAGACCTGTGTGAACGCAATGATATAGATAGCATATCTGAAGTGTGAACACTGCAGCCACAGCGCCTTAACATAAACATGGGTCTATTATCCTTCTCTCCACTCTGTCCCCACTCACTAAACCCATTGGAAATGCATTGGGTGCTTAAAGTTAAACATTTTATTTTTTTATATTTATACTACAAAACATTTCAAAACCAAAAATACAAGCACACGTGTCCTCAGTAAGCTGAACACATAAAAATTTGAATGGTGTTGAAAGGTGTAAGCGTTTAAGAGATGAAGCGCGCCAAAGTTTTGAGGAGATACACATATAGCTATAAATAATGAAGATAACATACGTGTGCTCGCCTTCCAGGCGAGCCCACAATAATAGTAACTAGAAAAATATTGTTCCTTCGAAACAATAGTGGGCTCGCTTCAAGCCGGAAAACAATGGCTATAAAAGCACAAAATGTCAAGATCGCAGGCAGTGCTCTCTTTGACGTTACTGACGTCAAAGATTGGTCCATTTTGTTCCAAAAATGTGTTGTGCAAAAGTTGACCCGCTGGTGGCGCTATAACAGGCCAATGTGAGAAGGTTGGTATCTGTTCCTTGACCTATTGGGAATGTGCTTGCAAGATTTCACGCACATCCCAGGCTGTGTTCATGATTTGAGGTGTTTTTGGCTTTGGACACTTTATCGCTGCTTGCAGCTATATTTATTATTATTATTTTATAATTTTTTTGTGTGCACTTCATAGGCATGTTAGATAAAGGTCCTTAGATTGCGTGTAGAATGTTTCATGCAAATTGCAAAAAAAAATCCTAGAATAAAAACGGGTTTAAGCGTTTTACAAACTGCTCAAAATTATATAGCGCCCCCCTTTGGCCATTTGGGGTAAGATTGGTTTCAGTGATATTTGAACTAACCCTCTACACTATTTTGTCATGAAAATGTGACTTTGCATGTATGTTTTAGAGGCAGAAGAATAATTTGCATAAAAATGCAATATTGTTTGAATTATTTAAAAAAGCATGTTTCAATGTTAAAGAAATCCGATCTGACAGATCTTTAGATATCGGTCCAAAGTTCACGTAAAAAAAGTTTTGTGCACGTGACGCGAAAATTCCAGAATAAAAGCGGGTTTACGCGTTTTACAAACTGCTCAAAATGGCGGAAAATCAAAGGGCGGAGCTTACTTAACAACGACACAGATGTCTTCCGCTTGAGTCAAAGCACGCGTGTAACAAGTTGCATGTCTTCGAACGAAACGAGTCATGACTTATGCCCGTTTGAAGTTTGAATTTTCAGACGCTTCGTATAGCGCCCCCCTTTGGCCGATTGGAATAAAATTGGTTTCAGTGATACTTTGACTAACCCTCCACATCTTTGCCAAATGCCATGAACGTGTAACTTTGCATGTATGATTTAGAGGCTGAAGAATAATTTGCATAAAACCGCACTATTGATTGAATTATTAAAAAATTATATTTCACTTTAAAAGAAATCCGCCGAGATTAGTTTGACCGCATTGGTCCAAAGTTCATGTGAAAAAAGTTTTATGCGCGTATCGCGAAAATCCCAGGAGGAGATAGATTTTTACTGTTTTTCATATAATTCCGAATTGTGGGAGACCTAAAGGTCAGAGGTCAAAAGTTAGAGGGTAAAAGTTGTTCGGCATGAGGAGACGCATACGTGTATACAGGTTTCATGGCTGTACCTCAAACACAGCATGAGCTCTACCTGTTCAAAGTTCGCACTTTCGAAGGCTTCCTACAGCGCCACCATTTGGCCGATTGCTATAATAAATAATAGCACACTTCGCCACTGTAAGCTGAACACATTGATGTTTTTAATTTCATTTTCTCACTAAGTATGTAGGAGTAGAAAGGAACCGAAGTTTTTTGATACTTGATATGACTGCCTGCCTGATAGATAAACTAGAAAAATATTGTTCCTTCGAAACAATTGTGGGCTCGCTTCAAGCCAGAAAACAATGGCTATAAAAGCACAAAATGTCAAGATCGCAGGCAGTGCTCTCTTTGACGTTACTGACGTCAAAGATTGGTCCATTTTGTTCCAAAAATGTGTTGTGCAAAAGTTGACCCGCTGGTGGCGCTATAACAGGCCAATGTGAGAAGGTTGGTATCTGTTCCTTGACCTATTGGGAATGTGCTTGCAAGATTTCACGCACATCCCAGGCTGTGTTCATGATTTGAGGTGTTTTTGGCCACTTTATCGCTGCTTGCAGCTATATTTATTATTATTATTTTATATATTTTTTGTGTGCACTTCATAGGCATGTTAGATAAAGGTCCTTAGATTGCGTGTAGAATGTTTCATGCAAATTGCAAAAAAAATCCTAGAATAAAAACGGGTTTAAGCGTTTTACAAACTGCTCAAAATTATATAGCGCCCCCCTTTGGCCATTTGGGGTAAGATTGGTTTCAGTGATATTTGAACTAACCCTCTACACTATTTTGTCATGAAAATGTGACTTTGCTTGTATGTTTTAGAGGCAGAAGAATAATTTGCATAAAAATGCAATATTGTTTGAATTATTTAAAAAAGCATGTTTCAATGTTAAAGAAATCCGATCTGACAGATCTTTAGATATCGGTCCAAAGTTCACGTAAAAAAAGTTTTGTGCACGTGACGCGAAAATTCCAGAATAAAAGCGGGTTTACGCGTTTTACAAACTGCTCAAAGTGGCGGAAAATCGAAGGGCGGAGCTTACTTAACAACAACACAGATGTCTTCCGCTTGAGTCAAAGCACGCGTGTAACAAGTTGCATGTCTTCAAACGAAACGAGTCATGACTTATGCCCGTTTGAAGTTTGAATTTTCAGACGCTTCGTATAGCGCCCCCCTTTGGCCGATTGGAATAAAATTGGTTTCAGTGATACCTTGACTAACCCTCTACATCTTTGCCAAATGCCATGAACGTGTAACTTTGCATGTATGATTTAGAGGCCGAAGAATAATTTGCATAAAACTGCAATATTTATTGAATTATTAAAAAATTATATTTCACTTTAAAAGAAATCCGCCGAGATTAGTTTGACCGTATTGGTCCAAAGTTCATGTGAAAAAAGTTTTGTGCGCGTATCGAAAAAAACCCAGGAGGAGATAGATTTTTACTGTTTTTCATATAATTCCGAATTGTGGGAGATCTAAAGGTCAGAGGTCAAAAGTCAGAGGCTAAAAGTTGTTCGGCATGAGGAGACGCATACGTGTATACAGGTTTCATGCCTGTACCTCAAACACAGCATGAGCTATACCTGTTCAAAGTTCGCACTTTCGAAGGCTTCCTACAGCGCCACCATTTGGCCGATTGCTGTAAAAAGTAATAGCACACTTCGCCACTGTAAACTGAACACATTGATGTTTTTATTTTCATTTTCTCACTAAGTATGTAGGAGTAGAAAGGAACCGAAGTTTTTTGATACTTGATATGACTGCCTGCCTGCCTGATAGATAAACTAGAAAAATATTGTTCCTTCGAAACAATTGTGGGCTCGCTTCAAGCCGGAAAACAATGGCTATAAAAGCACAAAATGTCAAGATCGCAGGCAGTGCTCTCTTTGACGTTACTGACGTCAAAGATTGGTCCATTTTGTTCCAAAAATGTGTTGTGCAAAAGTTGACCCGCTGGTGGCGCTATAACAGGCCAATGTGAGAAGGTTGGTATCTGTTCCTTGACCTATTGGGAATGTGCTTGCAAGATTTCACGCACATCCCAGGCTGTGTTCTTGATTTGAGGTGTTTTTGGCTTTGGACACTTTATCGCTGCTTGCAGCTATATTTATTATTATTATTTTATAATTTTTTTGTGTGCACTTCATAGGCATGTTAGATAAAGGTCCTTAGATTGCGTGTAGAATGTTTCATGCAAATTGCAAAAAAAATCCTAGAATAAAAACGGGTTTAAGCGTTTTACAAACTGCTCAAAATTATATAGCGCCCCCCTTTGGCCATTTGGGGTAAGATTGGTTTCAGTGATATTTGAACTAACCCTCTACACTATTTTGTCATGAAAATGTGACTTTGCGTGTATGTTTTAGAGGCAGAAGAATAATTTGCATAAAAATGCAATATTGTTTGAATTATTTAAAAAAGCATGTTTCAATGTTAAAGAAATCCGATCTGACAGATCTTTAGATATCGGTCCAAAGTTCACGTAAAAAAAGTTTTGTGCACGTGACGCGAAAATTCCAGAATAAAAGCGGGTTTACGCGTTTTACAAACTGCTCAAAGTGGCGGAAAATCGAAGGGCGGAGCTTACTTAAAAACGACACAGATGTCTTCCGCTCGAGTCAAAGCACGCGTGTAACAAGTTGCATGTCTTCAAATGAAACGAGTCATGACTTATGCCCGTTTGAAGTTTGAATTTTCAAACGCTTCGTATAGCGCCCCCCTTTGGCCGATTGGAATAAAATTGGTTTCAGTGATACTTTGACTAACCCTCTACATCTTTGCCAAATGCCATGAACGTGTAACTTTGCATGTATGATTTAGAGACCGAAGAATAATTTGCATAAAACCGCAATATTGATTGAATTATTAAAAAATTATATTTCACTTTAAAAAAAATCTGGTTGATCAATCTCACCGTATTGGTCCAAAGTTCATGTGAAAAAGGTTTCGTGCGCGTAACAAAAAAAACCCAGGAGGAGATAGATTTTTACTGTTTTTCATATTATTCCGAATTGTGGGAGACCTAAAGGTCAGAGGTCAAAAGTTAGAGGGTAAAAGTTGTTCGGCATGAGGAGACGCATACGTGTATACAGGTTTCATGCCTGTACCTCAAACACAGCATGAGCTATACCTGTTCAAAGATCGCACTTTCGAAGGCTTCCTACAGCGCCACCATTTGGCCGATTGCTGTAAAAAGTAATAGCGCACTTCGCCACTGTAAACTGAACACATTGATGTTTTTATTTTCATTTTCTCACTAAGTATGTAGGAGTAGAAAGGAACCGAAGTTCCCGTCTACTGTCTGACTGACTGATAGATAAATAATGACAATATCTAAAGTGTGCTCGCCTTATAGGCGAGCCCACAATAA
>NC_137811.1:15503100-15505600 GCF_963921795.1 Nannobrachium achirus | reverse complement strand
CATATACTCTGAAGAACCGTGTCGCTTGAGTGACCTTCCTTCCGTATCCTCGTGAACGTCCTTCCGTATCCTCTGTGATGTCAGTGTGATGTCAGCGAGTTGTGACATCACTTCCTGTACAGGGCCAAAGAAGGTCTCAGCAAGAACAGTCACCAACGTCATCTAGGCTCCATGGGTGGCGGGTGGCCACGTCCGGTGGCCACCCAAAATAACATTAGCGTCTATGAGCACTTCGTCACTTCCGCCACCCCTAAAGTGTCATGGCGGCGTCCCATGGTGTGCCAAATTCCGGGTGTTGTCTGTTCCTGCCTAACCTTCCTTGTACAGGGCGGCTACACGAAATGTGGATAACACTATATATGGAGATAGTCCAGTCCATCATGTCATATAGGACTACCGTCATAGAAAGTAGCCATTGTTAGGCCGGAGTCAATGGCTGTCTAAACATGGAGATGTGGATAACACTATATATGGAGATAGTCTAGTCCAATATGTAGACAGTAGCCATTGTTAATCCGGAGTCAATGGCTGACTGTCTGTACAGGAAGTGATGTCACATGACATACTTTTTATGCCCATATATGAGTCCTAACACGGAGATGTGGATAACACTATATATGGAGATAGTCTAGTCCAATATATCTTATGGAACTACCGTCATAAACAGTAGCCATTGTTAGGTCGGAGTCAATGGCTGTCTGTCTGACTGTCTGTACAGGAAGTGATGTCACATGACATACTTTTTATGCCCATATATGAGTCCTTCTGTACCACATCTCCATGTTTAGGCAAACTCCACACAGAAAGGCCCTATCGCTCACACCCTAGGTTGGGTTGGCGTGTTCTCCCCGTGTCTCCTAGGGTTGATACCCTCACAAAAACATGAACAAACTCCCCCCAGAATGACAACAACTAGAATCGTCAGAGAAACGCTGTGGTTGGCCAGATGGTCAAGAATTGGCGCGACCTCGCCCTTTAGGGCGAGGTTGCATGTCACCCTGAGGTCGCATTCCACCCTCAGGTGTCTTACTAGTGATTATATTCTCCACACTTGTATTCTTCCTAGCTTGACAACATGGCATATTCCCAGGTTCCGCAGGTCAGCTGCACAGGTGCAATGCATTATTGTTAATTGTGGCACACTTACTAACATGCTAAGTTTAGCTGCACTTGAACAACCGTACAACCGTTCCAGGCTGCCCTATCCAGCCCAAGAAACCGTAGAAACCTGTGTAAAAAACTGGGGGAAATAAATTCATAAATAATAATAACTAGTTTTTTTCAGACATTGTGAGAATAGCCGATCTACATGCTCACAACGCCTCGCGCTGAGCATGTAGATCTGCTATTCTCACAATAGAACCGTGTTATACAAAATGTAATGCCTCTTTTCCATGAGGACTCCCATCTTTGCCATACGCTAGCTTT
The DNA here is from genome assembly GCF_963921795.1 of Nannobrachium achirus. NCBI lineage: Eukaryota > Metazoa > Chordata > Actinopteri > Myctophiformes > Myctophidae > Nannobrachium > Nannobrachium achirus. The sequence continues at coordinate 15,504,172 of NC_137811.1, read as the reverse complement.
TGCTGAACTGACGCCACTGCTGCCATACCTTGGCATACCCAATAGACGCCTCTGAGTGTTGGATTTGCTGTGAGGGGGGAGAATCCACGCCTCTGCTTTAGATATCCTCCCCCCGCCAGAAGCTTAATTTCAGAAAGGGGGTGCAAAACAAAGTTTCCAAAAGGAAAATCTATGCCTATTTTTGGTCAAATATTCACCTATTTTCAGGGGATATTTGCCCAATTCGGATGAATTCTCAGCCATTTTCGCCAGATGTTCGTATACTTTAGCCGAATGCTTGCCTATTTTCGCAGAATTTTTGTATATTGTGCTCACAACGTGGTCAGGACACGTTGTGAGCTTGTGGATTGGCTATTTTTGGATGAAAATAGGAGGTTGCAGTATAATAGACCCCTGGCGGTCAAGTATATAGAGTTTAAGATGTTAATAATGCTGCTGTTCTTTGATTATTCTTTGCTTTATAAACAAACCTTGAAGACAGAGGAAACCTTGTATCACACCACACGTTGTGAGGTTTATTTTACTTACAGTGAGTCATAACAGATACAGTATATGCAAAGGAACAAGAGTCTTGACACGAGTATAGGCTACATAATACAATGTGATGTTCTACAATAGCTATTATTGTATTATATTACGATATACAGTTGCGTCCCACATCGCTGAGCATACAATGCCCCGATAAAACAGTGTGTATGGTACTAAATGGTGCATTTATTTTGCAGAGATTGTGCATTACATTCACCCATTCACACACACATGCATACACCGATGGCAGAGGAAACCATGCAAGGCACCAACCTGCTCACCGGGAGAAACTAAGGGATCAGGGTCTTGACTTTTATGGACTCTTCGTTCGACACTAAAGGCCTGTCCATACTTTGACCGAAACCGCCGTTTTCGGTCAAAAGGTCCTTTTCAACTATAAAATTAAATTCCTCGAAAGTTCTGGAATGCTTTTTCTCAGAACAATAGTTCTGAAATTTGCACAAGGAGATGTTGTGACTCGGCGAAATCTAGTTCGGTGAAACGGCAAACGTGATTGGTTGGTTCACTTGGTTGGATCACATGT